>NW_020954556.1:4225081-4297078 GCF_900497805.2 Vombatus ursinus | reverse complement strand
AAAGATCTAGACATACACACATATACACATATATATATCCATGAATATGGATTATATATGAATATACATACCTATATTCCATATATTTCCGTATCTCTCTCTCTCTGTCTCTCTCTCTCTATATATATATGTCTGTAAGAGTGTGTGTATCTGTATGTGTGTGTGTGTGCGTAAAACATATATATTCTTTAGGAAAGAGTAGAATTAACTTTAAAGAACTATGCAAATGTGACTTGTTATGATTTTCATGTATGTGCTCAAATTGGTATCAGTCCTTTGATGGTGGCCCATGCATACACATGTGGACCATTATTACGTAAAATGATAATCCCGCTTTATACTTATTGAAGGTTGAAATTAACTTTCTATTTAAAAAAGCATCTATAGAATGCTTTAAGGTTTGCAAAGTGCTTCGTTGTTATCTAATTTGATCCCACCATCTGAGGCAGGTTAGGACTAGGGGCTTTCCAGGCCCAATCCAATACTCTATCCATTGCTCAGCTGTTGAATACTTTGACAGTATTTTTCTTCCTCCCCACGTCCCTTTCCCTTTGCCTTCCCAGCTGAGATGATGGCAGGTCAGGTTTATCTTGACTGTTTTGTTCCTCCATACAAAGGGAATATCTCTGTTCTTCCCATTTAGGAACATGGATGAGTTGGTATTTGCAGCATTCGAGGGAGTACCCATCCCACTGAGGTCATGACTGTTTTTAACAGAAAAATGGGGTATAATTTTCTTCGTGGAGGTGCATTTCAAAATACTGAGGTTTTTTCCTTCCAAATAGGAGAATTTGGCCTTAGGCCAAGTTCTGCCACTAGTTAGCTTTGGCACAAATCACTTATGCCCATTGGGAACAGTTTACTCATTTACAAATGAGGGGATTGGACCAGGTTATTACTTAGGTCTCTTTGTGGCATAAAATTTGAGGGTTCTGGTGTGTTGTTTTTTTTTTTTTTAATAAAAAGTTGACCCAGAGATGGCTGTACTCTGTAATATAGACCGCAGAGTTCTCTAGTACAATGTTAACATGAGTTTTCATAGTCATATGCGGCTCTCTAACACTGTCCCAGGAAAAGTTATATGAGAAGACTGAGAAGGGAGGGATAAAGGGAAGGAAAGAGAGAGGAGAGGAGAGAAGAGAAGAGGGAGGAAAGGAGGAGAGGGAGAGAGAGGGGAGGGGGAAGAGAGAAAGAGAGAGAGAGAGAGCAGAAGGAAAAAACAAAGAAAAGGTGAAGGAAAAGGAAAAGAGAGGGGAGAGGAGACAAGAGAGGGGGAAATAAGAGGGAGAAGAAAAGAAAGAGGGTGGGAGGGGAGAGACAAAGACCAGACAGGAGGATGTCAGTATATAGTCACCCTTATCCTTTTTTTGAAACTCAGTGTGTTGTAATGGTCTTTATCAATGACGTGAGAAAGGGCATTTACATTGGCGTTAAAGGAATATAATGGAAAGGGCATTCATTTGCCGAGAACGCTTACAGTTGTCAAAATAAAGTACCCATACTCCTTAGCTGGCCATCTGGAAGCAAATGCATTTCTGGATTTGTGGCATCTGGCCTCCTTTTTTTTTTTTTTTTTCCTTTGGCCTCACTGTTGGTGTGTAATTGAATCCTATCAAGAACCCTAAGCATTTTTCTTCTTCAGAGTTTGGCCCAGTGAGAGGCAGCATGTGGCAGTGAAAAGTCCACTCACCTTGGGAGTTAATAGAACTGGATTCCATTCCTGACTTCAAGACTTACTAGCTATTTTTATTTCCCTTGGCTTCACCTTCCTCATCTGTAAGATGGAGATAATTCTGCCTTTTTGAAAAGATTGTAATGAGGAAAGCTTTTGTAAAATATGAAGTGCTATTAAAAATGTCAGTGAATCATCGATAAGCATTTATTATGTACTTGCTGTGTGAAGTATTTAGTCTGGCTTCCATTTGTCATAGTCTTCAGATTCCAGGCTCTCCGCTAAGGTCCATGTTTGGCTTTTCTTTGCCAGCCTAGCAAGGTTCCACCATGGGTTACTGAGGCCTCTCCTATAATGGCCCCTTTTTCCACCAGCAGCCTCAACTCCTTCATGAGGCTTCCCAGTGTGTGCTGCCAAACTCAACCATCTGGGGATGGAACACAATAGAATCCCCTGCAACTCTCTGCCCTGGTAAAGACAGGGAAAAGGATCCAGCCTTTTGCATATGATAACTAGTTACTGCTTGAGTGGATGGGATTTGGGGGCCTTTGGGGTATTGGTCTAGGTAAAGTGACTTGGATATTTCAAAAGAGGTATGATTTCACCATTGCAGGTACTTCTGCATCAATGCAGACCATAGACCAAGGACTGTAGATCAAAACTCATAAGTTTAAGGGGCAGATAGGTGGCACAGTGGACAGAGCACCGGCCTTGGATTCAGGAGGACATGAGTTCAAATCCGGCCTCAGACACATAACAGTAGCTGTGTGACCCTGGGCAAGTCACTTAACCCCATTGCCTAGCCAAAAAAAAAAAAAAAGACATAAGTTTAGAGTTGGAAGAGAAGCTAATGGCTGTCTACTCCAAATGCCTTTTTTATAAGTAAAAAAACAAAAACAAAAAACAACTGAGGTCCAAAGAGGATAAATAAAATTTGTGTGATTTTACCAGTACTTTGAAAGCACCTGCAGCATGGGGCTTTTACTGATCCTCTCCCTACTCCCAGTTACTAGTGTTCCATCTCACTCCTCCCCACCCTGATTTTTGTTGTTCAGTCATTTCAGTCATGTCTGCCTCTTTGTGACTCCATTTGGAATTTTCTCAGCAAAGACACTGGAGTGGTTTGCCATTTCCTTCTCCAGCTCATTTTACAGATGAGAAAACTGAGGCAAACAGGATTAAGTAACTTGCCGAGGGTCACAGGAAGTAAGTTTCATAAATTTATTTATTTTTAGTTTTTAACATTTATTTCCACAAGATTTTGAGTTCTGAATTTTCACCCCATCTCACCCCTCCCCCCACCCCAAGATGGCATGCATTCTAAATACCCCTTCCCCTAGTCTGCCTTCCCTTCTATCTCTCCCTCCCTTCTCTTATCCCCTTGCCCTTCAATTTTCCTGTAGGGCAGGATGGATTTCTGTACCCCATTTCCTGTATTTTTTATTTCCCGTTTGCATGTGAAAACATTTTTTTAAACATGTGTTCTTAAAACTTTGGGTTCCAAATTTTCTCCCTTCCTCCCTCCCCACCCACCCTCATTGATAAGGCAAGCAAGTAAATATAGGTTATATATGTGCAGTTATGCAAAACACTTCCATAGTAGACATGCTGTGAAAAACTAACTCTATTTCCCTTAATCCTATCCCACCCACCCATTTATTTTATTCTTTCTTTTCACCCTATCCCTCCTCAGAAGTATTTGCTTCTGATTACTCCCTTTCCCAATCTGCCCTCCTCTCTATCATTGCCCTACTCTCTTGTCACCTTCCCCCCCTATTTTCCTGTAGGGTAAGACAGATTTCCACATCCAATTGAGTGTGTATATTATTCCCTCCTTAAGTCAAATCCTATGAGAATAAGGTTCACTCATTCCCTTTTACCTTCCCCTGTTTCCCTTCCACTGTAAGAGCCTTTTCTTTTCTGTATTTTTTTTTTTGTGGGATAATTTACCCTGTTCTACCTCTCCCTTTCTCCTTCTTCTAGTATATTCCTCTCTCACCCCTTAATTTTATTCTCCAGATATGACCCCTTCATTTTCAACTCACCCTGTGCCCTCTATCTATCCATAGCTATATATACGTACATATAATTTTTTCCCCTCCAGCTACCCTAATACTGACAAAGGTCTCATGAGTTACAAATATCATCTTTCCATGCAGGAATGTAAACAGTTCAACCTTAATAAGTCTCTTATGATTTTGTCTTTCCTGTTTACCTCTTCATGTTCCACTTGAGTCTTGTATTTGAAAATCAAATTTTCTATTCAACTCTAGTCTTTTCATCAGGAATGCTTGAAAGTCCTCTATTTCACTGAATGACCATTTTTTCCCCTGCCGGATTATACTCAGTTTTGCTGGGTAGTTGATTCTTAGTTGTAATCCTATCTCCTTTGCCCTCCAGAATATTATATTCCATGCCCTGCAGTCCCTTAATGTAGAAGGAGCTAAATCTTGTGTTATCCTGATTGTGTTTCAATAATACTTGAATTGTTTCTTTCTGGCTGCTTGTAATATTTTCTCTGTGACCTGGGAACTCTGGAATTTAGTTACAGTATTCCTAAGAGTTTTCCTTTGGGGATCTCTTTCAGGAGGAGATCGGTGGATTCTTTCAATTTCTATTTTGCCCTCTGGTTCTAAAATATTAGGACAGCTTTCCTGGATAATTTCTTAAAAGATGATGTCTAGGCTCTTTTTTTGATCATGGCTTTCAGATAGTCCAATAACTTTTAAATTCTCTGTCCTGGATCTATTTTCCAGGTCAGTTGTTTTTCCAATGAGATATTTCACATTGTTTTCTAATTTTTCATTCTTTTGGATTTGTTTTACAGTGTCTTGATGTCTCATAAAGTCACTAGCTTCCAATTGCTCTATTCTGATTTTTAAGGAAGTATTTTTTTCAGTAATCTTTTGGACTTCCTTTTCCATTTGGCCAATTTTGCTTTTTAGGGCATTCTTCTCCTCATTGGCTTTTGGTATCTCTTTTGCCATTTGGGTTAGGCTATTTTTTAAGGTGTTATTTTCTTCAGTATATTTTTGGGTCTCCTTTAGCAAGCTGTTGACTTGTTTTTCATGATTTTCTTGCAAAACTCTCAGTTTTTCCTCTACTTCTCTTACTTGCTTCTCAAAATCCCTTTTGAGCTCTTCCAAGGCCTGGGACTGATTCATATTTTTCTTGGAGGCTTTGGATGTAGGAGCTTTGACTTTGTTTTCTTCTTCTGGTTGTATGTTTTGATCTTCTTTGTCACCAAAGTAAGGTAATATAGTCTGACTCTTTTTGCGCTGCTTGCTCATAATCCCAACCAATTACTTGAGTTTTAAACTCTTTGTTAAGGTAAGAGTCTGCTTCCAATGTGAAGAGTGTACTGTCCCAAGCTTCGGGGGTTTGTTCAGCTGTTTTCAGAGGTACTTCTAGGGACTTCCAAGGTTCTGTGATAAGGGGTGAGGTGTTTCCTCTCCACAGCCACAACAAGCTCCTCCTCACCAGCGCTCCTCCTCGCCCCAGGACTGCCCCTCAGAACTGTGACCCAGATCCAAGCACCGGTAAAGCAAGAGATTCCTGCCTCAGCACTGGCAGAGAGATCCCTGCAATCCCCCTCTGATCAGCTACTCGATTCCCCCTCAGTCTGTGGGCCGGAAGCCCAGGAGGCAGCCGCCGCCCCGGCCGAGCTCGGGAACTGGAGCTGAGACCACCGGCTTTTCTCTTTCACTGCAGTCACAGACATTTCCCAGTGACCTTCCACATTGTCTTTGGCGTTCATGGGTTAAGAAGTCTGGAAACCGCCACAGCTGCCCGTGATTCAGCCCTCTGACGCCTGCTCCAGGGTCGCTGCGGCCTGTGTGCCCACCCTGCACTGCGCTCCTCTCCCTGCCCGGTGCAATATACCTTTCAGATCAACCACCCAGGCTGTCTTTGGCTGGAAATTTGTTTCACTCTGTCTTTTCGTGGGTTCTGCTGCTTTAGAATTTGTTTAGAGCCATTTTTTGTAGGTATTTGGAGGGGTTTGGGGGAGAGCTCAAGCAAGTCACTGCTTTCCTTCTGCCAGCTTGGCTCTGCCCCCCCACAGGCAGTAAGTGTCTGAGGCCAGATTTGAACTCAGGAAGATGAGTCTTCCTGCCTCCAGGCCCAGCATTCTATACATGATGGTGCCACCTAGCTGCCCTGGTAGAAGTATCAGAGGATCATAAATTTAGAACTAGAAGGCGTCTTATAGGCGATCTAGTCCTACACCCTTATTTTACAAATGAGGAAACTGAAGCCTGTGGAGATTAAGTGACTTACTTAAGGTTTCACAGGGGTAAGTGTCAGACTAAATTTGAACCCAGGACCTCAAAGCCAATGTTCTTTTGTTCTTAATAACTGAAGAGAGTAGCAGTAAGCTGGAAATGTATGCTTAATGAAAGCACAAACTTTCTAATAATTAGAGCTGACTAGAACCAAAATGGGATACCACCTCAGGTATTGGGTTCCCTTCAGTGGAGGTTTTCAACCAGAGACTGAATGATTATCCCTTGGGCATCTTGTGGAAGAAACGTTTGTTCAGATAGTGACTTTCAGTAGTTGTTCTCAGAGACACCCCACCACCACCTATTCTGTGATTCTGTTAATGCCCTTGGAGGTAAATCATTCACACAGCAAACTTGTGCATTTCCTAATTCTTTGTAACTTGTAGCTTTGTGTCTCCTCTTCAAGGGACTTTTGGGGATACAAATCTGGGAGAAAGTGTTCATTCATACTCTGGTCTCTATTCCATCTGATCATTAGCCATAAGTAGTTTAATTAGTACAAAAAAACCACTGCACAATCCACGACAGCTCACTTGGCACACAGACACATGCTTTGCTCCACGCCCAGAAACCAAATGCTTTTTGGCATGATCTTACTGTCACCAGCCCAAGATGGGCAGTGTTGAAGTGAGGGCTCTGGGTTATCACAGATAAAATACTGTTTGGCCAGCTTGGGAACAGATGTTTTTATTGACAGCAGACCCAAGACATTTAAAAAAAATGGGCCAGAAAAGAAAAAAGAAACCTACTAGGTAAATACTTCTCAGTAATTTTCAGAGGAATATGATTTCCAGGTGAGTTTCTGTGGTTTTTATGCCTATCTTTTGATCACCTCTGAGACATACCTTTGGCTGCAAAGGATGTAAGGTGTTCATTTATTTTGAGCCTTGCATAAGAACTACCTTGAATAACACCATTTAGGATTAATTATGGCAAGTAGAGAACTGACATTAATTTAATGATTCCTTGAAGCTAATCTTATATTAATACATAGTCGAGGAACAAAGTTAAAAGAACTCTAAAACTAAAAGTAATTCTAGTCTGTTTGCAAAAGCCAAAAACTGAAAAAAGAAAAGAGGAAAAAGAAAGAATCAACAATAGGGAATGTCATTTTCTTGACGAAATTTAAGAAAAGGTATTAGTGAAATAAAGTTTAATTTTGCCACTAATATAGGTTTTGGGGTTGTCGGGTTTTTTTGTATTAGTGGTTACATAGATTGTCACTAACAAACCTGCTATAGATTCCAGAGTAGTAAAAGTGTAATATTTGAAATTTCTACTCAAGAAACAGCATAATTTAGCGCATGGGTTCTTAACCTTGGTTCATAGATTTCAGAATGTACATGAACTCAGATGGGAAAGAAAAATCATATCTCTATTTTCACTATAATTGGTTTCCTTTATAATCCTGCATATTTTGTTCTACGCATTTAAAAATGTTATTTTGAGAAAGGGTCCATTCGTAGGCTTCACCAGACTGCCAGAGGAGCCAATGACACAAAAAAGGGTAAGAACCCAGTGTTTAGTATAAAGAACTTGGAGTCTGAGTTAGAATTAATTCCAGCTTTGCCCCTTCTTGTGATCGAAGACTTAGAGATGGAAAAGATCTTAGGGGTCATCTTCTCCAGGGCTGGGATTTGACTCTAGATAGTGTTTTTAAAATTCTTGTTTATTTTAGTTTTAGTTTCTGAAACTGCATCATGCCTCTTTAGCCCAGGTTGAGAGAAAATCAGAGTAATTCCTTACAGGGAGAGGATTTGTATAAAAGGATGTACTGGTTTCTGGCTTTTGCCAGAGTCATGGCAGAAAAGGGGGAAAAAACGTGGCAGATAAATTTTATTTTGCTCTGGCTTCCTAGAAGGGCATGTGATAAAACACCACCACTTGCTATCAGTGAGATCTTGGGCCTGTTCTTTAATCTCTCTGGGCCTCAATTTTTCCATATATAGAATGTGGCAGTTAGACTCAGTGGTCTCTAAGGCTCCTTCCAACTCTACATCTATATTTCTATTATTCCATGACCTATTAAGTGGTTTCTCTTTTCCTTATATAAATCATCAAACTTGTTTGGGTGGAAATTCCAAGAAATTTACATATATACATACATATATATATATATATACATACACACACACACACACACACACACACACACATATATATATACCTGGTAGAATGGGGGTTATACACATGTGTACATACACACACACACACACACACACACACACACACATATTCCACCTAAACTAGAATTGACAGACTAGCTTAGAAAATATGGATGTGTTCTGGGCATTGGTGGGAATATTTGTTATCATAAGTATCTTGCCCCATAATATGGGCTCTGAAATCAGGGGGCCTGGGTATGAACTGTACCTCCGATGCTTACTACTTGTGTGACCATGGGTGAGTCCCTTAGTCTTCTTGGCTTCAGTTTCCTTATATGTAAAATAAAGGGTTTAGACTGAATGACCTCTGAGATCCCTTTCAGCTTTGCATCTCAATATATCCATAAACGTTTATTAAGTGCCTACTATGTGCCAGGCACGTGCCCAAGTTCTGTGTGTACAAAAAGAGGTAAAAGTCCCTGCCCTCAAGAAGCTTACAATCTAATGAAAGATACACAGAACAGTCCAGAGAGAGATAAGCATGGAGAGTGAGCTTGTAGCATAGTACAGAGTAGAAGCCACTCTGCTTATTGAATTGGATCCTTCCTACCCCTTCTCCCTCCCCCCAGCTCAGCTTCTGGATGGCAACAGGTCAGAGTTGGTAGCTTTCATATTCCTGGTGAGTCTGAGGTTGCCAAGACAGGAAATATGTCAGAAGAAGGTCAGATAGATAGGTGGAAGTGTGCCTTCGATGCCACAAAGGCAGAGAGACTGCCACATGAATTTGTAGGGACCCTAAGCTTGGGATGAGCAGCACAGGGTAATGTCAGAAACACTGGAGAGATTCCCAGTGACCATTGGACATACAGGAAGCATGCCTGAGACACAACTTGGGTGGTGAGATCATGGTATAAGTTTATGGGGATCTTGGGCCACAGGACAGACTATACACATGGGACTAAATGCAGAGAATGGACAGGTAACAATCCATTGACCTATACTCTGAGCAATGCCAATTTGGATGTTGCCTGCCAGAGATCAGTAATAGAACTAGCCACGCCTTAGTTCATCATGTGCTGAGGAAAACTAATGAAGATGCAAATGCTCTGTCCTGGAAGCCAGTTGAGATGGAAACTGTGGTAATACCTGATGAAGGGGTGAAGGCTCTCTGTGATACTTAGGGAGCTGGGCCATAGTTGGATAAAAGTGCTGCAGAGAATTGGGGATTTCCATCATCAGTGTTTGTGAATGTTGTATCATTAAACCTGTCCTCTTTGCCAGTTGTGCATGGATGATTGGGGGTAGGAACAGCATGATCTTGGACTACAAGAAGTCATTCAAACCAAAGAGCAAGGGAGCAAATCTTGAAGATTCAAGCTGCATTTTTTATTTTTTTTTCACATTTTAATTTTCTTTATTATTCAAAAAACATATCCTTTTTATTTACTTTTTTTGACTCTGCGCTTGTGCCTTCAACACCTTCACAACAATTTTCTGCTCCTCAATCAGGAAAGCATGCTTGATCCTGTCACAGACACATTTTGCACACATGGAGCCACCATAAGCCCCTGCTGACATGCTTTTTTGTCTTTGACAGCCTCATAAGAACTTTAGGTCTCACTGCACGAACACCTCGAAGTCTTCCTGGGCACACACCACAGGTTGATTTTGGTGCTTTCCCTACTTTCTTGGTATAAAGGTAAACAATTCTGTTACCTTGGATTCGTGACAGCCTAGTTTTGTTGGAAGCTGTATTGTAGGACAGCCTATGGCAATATGTCAGACGCTGAACCATTTTTAATTTCTGTCAGGTCCGCCACTGGAAGAGGGAACAAGCTGCATTCTTTAAAGGATAACTTAGTGTAGGGACAATGGCAGAAGACAGAGCTGTGAAATAGAGTACTTTACTAGGTTGGAACAGAGCTTACGAAGCAATTGATGGTAAAAGCACCACGTCTTTGGAATTTACGTTCAATAAATCTCTGGAATGAGATGATAAACAGTTAAGCCACATCCCAGTGGTGACTGATCATTTTATCTGGAATACACAGGCAAACCCAACTAGGAAGTGGAAATTTTCTACAAATACTAAAATCCCGTGAGAGAATTTCTCTGTGTGTGGATTCCCTGTCTAGGTGTCTACTCTGACCAAGATAGCATGTTGGAGAACAGGTTCTTCTAGGAAGTATTGACTTTAGCAAGGATCACAAAGTCTAGAATGACATTATCAGGGACATCTGCAGCCCAAGGCTTTTAATCATGCCTTGTTGAGCACATGAGGAACCCAGAGCAGAAATCTTACTGGAGTCAACATGTGACATTTCTAGTGCATATACACAATGCCACCAGGAATGATGCCATTGACTTTATGCTATATTTACTGATCCTTGGGCCAGAGCCATATCTATCTGTTGACTTGCACTTTGGAATCTAAGGAGACAGAATGTACAGTGCATCTCTTGGCTGGGAACCTCACATTCTATTACATTTTCTCTGATGGAATAAGGACAATGGATAGTCATAATTTTATTGGTAATTCAGACCTTTCTTTAGTAGGATTAGGAGGGTGTCTGTTACTGTTTTCTTCCTCCAAGAATGAGTAATCTTCACATTTCAAGGAGAGCCAAAAAATGGGAATATTAAGTGCATCCTGAAGCTTGCCACACATTAGTCAAGACTGTTGTCTGGAGCATTCCATGGTTGATGGTTTCCTTGGATTTTGTGTTTTGTCATGGAAGATTTGGTCAGTATTGTGGACAGACAAGTTGTCTAATAGATAAGGACACTCCTGTTGGATTGATAGACTGTAGAACTGTCAGTTTGCTATTATGAACCCGTGCTTCTGTTTTCAGTGATCATTTTCAAGGGAATTCCCAGTGGACCCACAAATTGGTGTCTCTGATCTCCACAGTAAGTGGACACTTTTCCCTTAGGAGATCAGATTTTTTTCTCCCTTATGTGAACGTTGATTTGAGTTTTTATAGCAGTGGGTGGAGTCAGTGCCAATTAGGATCTGTAATTTCTTTGGTGGAGTGTTGGTGAGGGAAACGATTTAATCCTGAGTTATTGCTGGGCTTTTTGTGCTCAGGTTGGTTTAGCTTATGCTTTAACTGCAGTCATTTCTCAGACATGCCTAAAGATAAATGGTAAGGGAGTTTGGTCTAGAGCAGTGGTTCCCAGTATTTTTTTATATTTGTTTAGTCAGCCCCTTTCAACAATAACAAAAAATGTGTCATGAACCCCTAGGGTATTTTGATAGACTACTCATAATATTCTTTTAGGTTTATTCATTAAGTGCTTTTTGAGGGCTGTTCATCCACCTTTGGTGTCTACCTTTCACCCGACTCTCGCCTGTGGCTTCAAAAAGCTCTGACATGCACAGTGGTCACAATGCAGTAAAACCATCTTGGCCGACGGGATAAACCTGGTTGAGGGTAATCAACAGGCCTCAAACCTGTCAGTGAGTTAGGGGGATGTCTTCCCCAGTCATGTGACGATATCCCCTAGCACAATAGGCAGATGAGAACAATTTATTCCACCAGTCATGAAGGCAGCTAAAGTAGGTGCTGGGGAGCATTTAGATCTTGGTCAGATGTTAAAGATGCCAAGGTCAGCCACTGCATCCCGAGCCATCACCAGTCATTTTGGCTTTTGTCCTGCCACCAGACTTCAGTGACTCTGGAAGGGAGAGTGAAGCTGATGACTTTGCGTAACTCTGCCTCACTTAAATCCAGTTCACCCACAAGTCAAGATATTATCTGTGATGTCATTGGTCCCCCTTTGAAAATGAAGGACAAACAACAACAATAACTACAATGATAACTTCTGCCATCCCAAACTTCAAATTCAAATTTATTTTACATAATTATAAAACCTATAAGTCTATCCTTATGATTATTAAAATTCTAAATATAAAATTATAAAACTCTAATTGCAAAATAATTATGAATATTTTATGTGGGACATTCTGAAAGAATTAAAAGTAATCTAGCAAGACCTCATAATGCTTGCTATTATTGTAAGACTTCATGTCCAATTTATTTTATAGATTTTGTTAAATATAAATAACATTTTTAATGAAATACGTTCCAATTTGGAAAATGTTTAATATAAGATAATAATCACATTTGAACTTAATTTGATGTTGGACTTTTATATCTGAACAAAGGTTTGCAAAATTTGACTCAGCATACAAACACAGTCTTAAATCTTCTTATGTATAGAATTTTTTCAGTATTTTGATTTAAAGCAAGAGTAAAGTGAACATGCTTGCTCACACAGATATGTAGTAGAAAATGTTAGGAGAATTTTACCAGTTTTCTTGTTGAGAGATGAAAATTTATTTAAAAAATTTTAACTATCTAACCAAATGATGAAAATGAATAACTAGTTATAATATGGTTTACTTTTCTACTGACTAATGATAAGTGTTGTATTAAATGATAAATATACTTAAAATGTAGTTGCATATATTACTTCACTTTTAACAAGTGTGTATTTACACGTTTTTTGTTTGTTTATTTATACTTGAGGGAGAGAGAGAGAGAGAGAGAATACATTAAACTTTATAAGGAAAGAATCTTTTCAGATATGACTTTCTTCACTTCTACAACTGGCAGACCAATTAGCTACACTCTCAGAGAAACTCTACTAAATTACTGACCAGCATTGCCAATCAGTTCATTTGAAAGTCTTCCAGTTAGAAGAATAGTAACATAAGCAGAAGATACGTTTAATTCAGGAAACAGTACCGTGATGAGAGGCAGTATCAGGTTTGTTTCTGACAAATGGTTGTGATTTTCCCAGATCATTTCAAGTTGGCTTGTAATGGCTAGCTATCATGGTTTTCAAATAGCTTGATATTTGTGCTGCAAAAATGAAAATGTTTATAACATCCTGATCACATGATCACAACTGATGAAGTACAATTATAGGGTAACAAAGGGGAATGAGGAATTTACTATGGTGCACTGTACAGAAAGCAAATGGGGATATACACATGTCTGACCCATCCACTGGGAATCAGTTTGTATTTGATTGCTGAACCCTTGTGATGGTTTGGAAACAATTTGATGACAGGTGGAGAAACTGTAAGAACATATTGCACTTAGTCAGAAGTGGTTAGAGTTTGCTGTAATCACTGCTTGAACACCAAAATCATTGGGTACATGATCATTACAATTTTGAATTACTGTAAAAACAAGTCAATATTGCTTCAAGCATGCACAAACTTGTTTGTCATAGAGAAAAAAAAATCCATATATATTTGTAATATAATTGGGCAATTATTTACTGCCTAAGGTGCCAGTAAAGAATTTTTGGAGCAAAGTCCATCATAGCAAACTCTCAAAGTGTTCATGAATCATTAAATGGAAACCACTGGGCTGGAGGGACAATATAATGTAAAGGAAAAGTACTGTAGTCAGGAGGTACCTGAATTCAAAATATACCTCTTATGTACTACTACTAATAATAATAGCTAATATTTATGTAGCACTTACTACATGCTAGGCACTGTGCTAAGCACTTTGTAATTCATATCTCATTTGATCTCCACAACAGTCCTGGGAAGTAGGAACTATTAATGTTTCCATTTTACAGGTGAGGAAAGAGAGACAAACAGAGGTTAAGTGACTTGCCCAGGGTCACACACGTAGTAAGTATCAGAAGTATGTGATCTCAGGTCTTTCTGACTCTAGCAATGACTAAGTTGCCATGAACATATCACATAATTTCACGAGGACTCCTGAAATTTCTCCATCTGTAAAATAATGATAATGAATACATATACTATCTATCTTAAGAGGTTGCAAGGAAAATGCATTGTAAATCTTAAATCAGTATGTAATTGAGTACTGTATTTATTGCAGAATTCACCTTCCATTCACTGTAACACGCCTTACTTTCTGGACTCTTGATTTGTACTCACCTCTTGTCTAGTCTTCTACCTATATTCTAAGATTTTGATGGTTTTTGGCTCTCCTGCACACATTGTCCTGATGTGTTTCAAAAAGAAATATGGCTGCTGCTCAGAGAATTTGCCTATTTCTTTCACCTCAGTCTGATTTTTCCCCCTCAGCTGTTTGTGTGAAATCCCTGCAGAAATTTGTTTGCTGGCACCCCTCTCAAAAATATTCAGCCAAGAGTTCTATTTAGCCTATCCAGGGGTGAGATACAAAGAGAAATTTTCCTCCCTATCTTTTACCTTGAAAGGCTTTTTTTGTTTTGTTTTGTTTTGTTTTGCTTCTGAAAGTATGGCTAGAAAGGGAGATGGTGCTCTCATCTCTTCAAGAAAAAACCAACATTCCTGCTCAGTCAGTGCCCAAGAATAACAATGACATTGTGACCCTAAGGGCTTTAGGTTTACATTGGTTGGGAAAGGGAATCAGGAACATGAAAAAGCAGTGCTAATGAATCAATGATGACTTAAACGTCTATAGGAGAATGCCTTGGGGCTCTGTCCTTGGTCCTGTTTTATACAGTAATTTTAAAAAAATTATTATTTTTTTAAATTTTAAAAATTTTTAAAAAAATCAATGACTTGGTTAAGGAAATAGATGGCATACTTGTCAAATTCATGGAGGATATGGCTCTGAGGGTGATAGCCATTATAATGGATGACAGAATCAGGACCCAAGAGGTTTCAATAGATTAGAATGATGGGTTGAATCTAATGTGATAAAATTTAATAGGCATAAATTTAATGTTATATACCTGGATTTAAAACATTCATCTATCTAATTACAAGAACAGGTGACATATTATGCACAATCATTAATATGAAACAGACCTGAGATTTTCTTTAGTTACAAGCATCATATGAGTCACAAATGTGATGTGACAGCCCCTAGAGCTAAAGCATTCTTACATTGCATTAACTAAAGCTTGATGGTGATAACAGCTACTTATTAATATATAATATTTTAATATTTATATAACAGCTCACAACATTAGTCTTCAAGAAAAAATAATATTGACTTTAATAATCCCAATGAGCCCTGACCTGGTCAGATCAGGTTTCTAGTATCATGCTTAATTCTAGGTAACACTTTTTTTCTTTCCCCTCCCAACTCCATTTATTTATTTATGATTGTAAAATTAATTGACATACAATACACCTTACAATTTTTTATACCTTCAAAATGCTTATCATGAAATATAGCCTCTTTTGCTGCAGTCATTTGTTTTACACAATTTAGTTACTGAATTTAAAAGATTTGATACATATTTTAAAGGGCTTTTAATCATGAAACCATATTTTGATCACATTGGATGTTAAGTGTACATTTGAAAAATAGTCTATTTTTCTAGTTCAAGCCTTGATCATAGCTCATAGCCCATAGTTTTTCTTTTTTGGTTCAGTTTCAAACTCTCTCCTTGCCTAACCATCCACTGAGATGGTAAGAAATATGATACCCATTATACATATGAAGTCATGCAGAAAATAAAGGAAAAATATGCTTTAGTCTGCATTCTGAGTCTATCAGTTCACTATCTGGAGATGGATGGCATTTTTCATCATGAATGTTTTGGACTTCTGGTGGATCTTTGTATTGATCTGAGTTACTAAGTCTTTCACAGTTGTTTATCTTTATAATATTGCTGTTACTGTGTACATTATTCTCCTTATTTCACTTTGCATTAGTTCATACAAGTCTTCCCAAGTTTTTTCTGAAACCATCCCCTCCATCGTTTCTTCCTGCACAATAGTATTCCATCACCATCATTTGTTTAGCCATTCCCCAATTGATGGGCATCAACTCAGTTTCCAATTCATTGCCAACACAAAAAGAATAAATATTTTTGTACATATAGGTCCTTTTCCTTTTCCTTTGATCTCTTTCAGGTCCTTCAGACCTTTTAGTGGTATTGTTGGGTCAAAGTGAATGCACAGTTTTTATAGCCCTTTGGGCATAGTTCCAAATTGTTCTCCAGAATAGTTGGACTAGTTCACAGCTCTACCAGCAGTGCATTAGTGTAGTTATTTGACCACATTCTCTCCAACATTTGTCCTTTTCCTTTTCTGTTATTTTAGTCAATCTGATGGGTGTGAGGTGGTACCTCCAAATTATTTTAATTTGTATTTCTTCAATTATTAGGTGACACATTTTAGTAAGGACATTGAAAAGCTGCACTGTCATCAGAGGAGGATAGACCAGGATGGTAATAGGACTGAAAAGCATGAAGTATAAGTATCAGATGGAAGGAACTGGTGAAGCTGATTTAGTGTGAAGGAGATAAAACTTGGAGGGTAGGAAGACCAAAAACCATCTGCAGGGACGTGTTCTGTTTGTCTGCAGAGGTCAGAACTAGGATCAATATGTACACATTGCAGAGAGATGTGTTTCAGATTGAGATGAGGAGAAGCTTCATAGCTATTTGAGCCTTCCATATGTGGACTAGGCTGCATCATAAAGTAGTGAGCTTCCCATCATGGGAGTTAATCAGATAGAGGCTCATTGACAATGTCAGATTTGGAGTCAGGAAGACCTGGGTTGAGTATTGCCTCAGGTACTTACTAGCTGTGTGATCCTGGGCTGGTCACTTAAACTTTCTCAGTCTCAGTTTCCTGGTCTGTAGTCAAGTCAAGCCAAACCAACAAGCATTCATTAAGTGCTTACTGTGTTTTTGTGGTAAGTGCTGGGAATATGGATAGAAGCAAATAGAAACTTAGTCCCTGCTCTTAAGGAGCTTATATTCTAAAGGAGGATGAAACACATAAAAGGCAGTTGAAAAGGGGTGAAGGGTACAGGAGCATGGCAGAGAAAGAAGCCCAAAGAGACAGGAAGAAATGCAGGAGCAGAAACCGGAGAGGAATGAAGGAGTAAATATGGCTGGCCTGGGTGCTCTCTTAAAACCTATTAAATGGGAATAGTACTTATAAGTACACTTACCTTATGAAGTTTTTTGTGAGCATCAAATGAGATACTATATGTAAAATGCTTAGCAAGGCTTAAAGTACTTGATGATGATGATGATGATGATGATGATGATGATGATGATGATATTGTTATTAAGATAATTTCTACTCGGATGTGGGTTGGAGTATATGGTCTCCGAAGTCCTTTTCAACTCTGAGTTTCAAGTTCTTTCAGTACACTGGCATGTGGCTCATAGTTCTTCTGGGTCTACTTATTTGAGATCTTTGAAGGTAACTAAGCTCTCTATGACTGTTACCACTATCTTGGGTTTCAATTCCTCATGAACTGTTTTTGCAATCATTTCCTTTCGTAGAGAATACAGGCACAAAATGGGAATTGTGTAATTCTGCCTTCTTTCCATTGCCCATTATCATTGTCCATCCACCCTAATTCAATTTAGGGAATTTTTAAACTCTTTACTGTGGGAAGATACATATTCTAGGTATTTGGCATAGATGGAAAATTTATGTAAGTCATAGTCCTTGATCTTATGGAGCATATTGTTTAATATTTCAGTAATTCATCTATTAATGCGCACAGATCTCTGTGTAGCCATTGCTGCTGCTCTATTGTGGTTGCTTTGGAGGGTGGAATGTAAGGAATGGATGGAAAAATTCTTTGTCTTTGGGGAAATGTGGCCTAGTGGAATCCTGACATCAGGAAGGCTCTTGGGAATGAGGCAGAATATGCGTGCACTAGCCTGTACTGTGAATATTGCTAGCTGAATCTCTCAGATTGAGTATGAGGGATAAAAAACAACAACACTTTTTCCTATTTTTTTTGTCATCCTCTTAGACATGGGCTATCATGACAAAAATGGCGGTAGCTGTAAGAGTTGTTTCTGACCCTCCTGCAGAAGACCCAAACCAAATCCAGAATGTTCAAGGGCAAGGCTCAATCATAAATATTTTAGTCATAGGATCATAAACTTAGAACTGGAAGGGACCTCACAGGTCAACTAGTTCAGCCTTCTTGTTTTCCAGATGAGGAAACTGAGAACTGAGGACCTTAGGTGATTTGCCCTATGACACACATGTATTGAGTTACAGATGGATTTGAACCTAGGTCCTTTGACTTCAAATCCATTGCTCTTTCCATTATATCATGCTGCCTACTTATAACTTCTAAGGATTATCCATAATAGTTGGTACTTCTTATGACATTTTCAATTAGGGGTATTGTAGATCAAAATTATTTTGTCAATTCAATGAATAAATATTTATTAAACATCTACTGTGCCAGACATTGTGCTAAGTGCTAAGGGTACAAAGAAAGAAGTAAAACATTCCCTGTCCTCGAGGAACTCCCAATCTAATGTGAGAGACAACATACAAACGACCATCTGCAAATAAACTATATACAGGATAAACTGGAGATAATTCTAGAGGAAAGGCACTAAGATTAAGGAAGACCAGGGAAGGCTTTTTAAAGAATGTGGGACTTTCTGACCTCAGACACTTAACACTTATTCACTGTGTGACCCAGGGCAAGTCACTTAACCCCAATTGCCTCACGAAAAGAGGCAAAAAATAAAAGAATGTAGTACTTCAGCTGAAATGTGAAGGAAGCCAGAGGCCAAGAAGTAGAAATGAGGAGGGAGAGAGTTCCAGGTTTGGGGGACAGCCAGGGCAAATGCCAGGATAAAGAAATTAATTTACAATTTTGTTTTTATCTTAAAAATTTCTTTCCCCTCAAAAAAAAAAAAGAGATTGATTTTGTACTAATTCTCAGCTATCTAAGCTGCTCCAGCATCCAGGTATTCATATTTAAAAAAACAAAACAAAAACATATCCTCTTCTTCGTACAGGGATATACAGAACAGAAAAGGATAAAGGCACTTTGTACGAGCTCACGTTCAAAGGAGACCAAAAACATGAATTCAAACGACTCGTCTTGTTCCGCCCATTTGGCCCCATCATGAAAGTAAAAAATGAAAAACTCAACATGGCCGACACACTTATCAACGTTATCGTGCCCCTGGCAAAGAGGGTGGACACGTTCCGGCAGTTCATGCAGAACTTCAGGTTGGTTGGTTTCTATGTGTTTATCTTTCTCAACAGGATATACATTAGGAAGTTGATGTCATTTCCCCCTCCTCCCTCCCACACAAAGATTTCTTTCTCTCCTTGTCCAAGTCTGTTTTCTTCACGCAAAGCTTAACTTGTATGTACCATCCCTTAAGCAAAGTTGTAATTTCCTAGGAAGTATTCCTGTACCTTCGGCAATAGAAAGGAGGAGGAAGGGCTGCTTTTTTACCCAGGAGTTAAGTGCCTGGTGTGAGACCTCCTGCTGTTCTGATGCCTTCAGCCTGCTCTGTTTGCCACTTTTTGAAAGAGTGGAGGCAAATGTGTCAGTAACACTTCCCAGACGGCTCCCCAGTTTTCTTTAAATAAGGGCCACCATATTCTCTTGAGCAGTGTGCCAAGTTTTTAGCAAGCAGAGGGGTGTGGTGCAAGACGGATTGGGAAGCAACCAAGTAAGAACTGGGCTTGCAAAGAAGAACCTTCTCACCTTTCTTGTGTCCAAGATTGGGCCCAGCTCCATCTGCTGACCCTGGCCATAATAGAAGCAAGATTTAATCAAATCAATATCTGTTCCCTCTTCTAATCCACGTCCCCACAGCGGTTGTGCTTCTGAATAAATAATGATTCTGTTTGCCCTGTGGTCTATTTCATTAATCCAGAAAATTATGCTGAGTAGTTAGACTTTGGGTCTAAATGGGTCTAATAGCTAGGTGGTGCAGTGGGTAGATCACTAGCCTAGGAACCAGGAAGACTCATCTTCCTGAGTTCAAATACAGTCCCAGAACCTTACTAATTGTGTGACCCTGGGCAAGTCACTTAATCCTGTTTGCCTCAGTTTCCTCATCTGTAAAATGGGCTGGAGAAGGAAATGGCAAACCACTCCAGTATCTTTGCCAAGAAAATCCCAAATGGAGTCACAGATTGTCAAACATGACTGAACAATAACAATTTAGACTTTATTTTCAAGAGACTGGTAATATGTATAAGACACTTAAACTCTTTAACCCTTAAGTATACCTAACATTGGCTATGGTTAATGTCATTTACCTTGTTTGAAAGTTAGTTTTATAAGTCTTCCACACATTAAATCCTAGAACCATCAGTTATATGTAGTATTATTTATAGAAAATAAATCTAGCCATTATCAGGCTAGATGGCCATGAACTTTCTATGCTGTCCCAAAGTTCTCCCAGACTAACCTCATCCTAATTCCTGCTGGCCTTGTGGATCTGTTCTATGAGAGGAAGTAGCATTTTCTCTTCAGAACTCCAAGGAATGAAGGCATTGGACTAGATTATCTTTAAAGTTATACCTCAATTAATACCACAGAAGAACAGCAGTTGTTAGCACTTCTAGCATGTGGCTAACCCCTAGCTAGGGAACAAGGCTTTTCTGTTTTTCCAAGATTTTAACATTAAATCTGCCCTTGGTACCATTAAGATCAAGACTGAAGAATCTTAGCACTGGAAGAAATTCTGGACTTCATCTTGTTAAGACTTGCCCAAATGTTCTATAAAGTTTTTATTGGCTAGTCATCTAGACTTTGGTTGAATACTTTTAGTGGGAGGCAGTTTCCTATCTCATTTGGCGTTTTCCTTTGCTGGTCGTTTCTAGTTAAAAAGTTCTTTTTTTATTTTGAGGCCAAGTCTGCCTTTTTATGATTAGCTTTCAGTCGTCATGTTCTTTTCCCCAAAGAAATCCAGGGTCATTTCCCTGTAGCATCATGGAAAGAGCACTGGCCTGGAAGTCACAAAACCTGGGTTCAACGAAGGCCAGTGTTTCTGCTCACTAACCTGGTGATCTTGGACAAATCACTCAACCTCTCTCATCCTTGGCTTCTCCAGCTATAAAATGGGAATAGCAATCCTTGTGCTTCCTGCTTAATGGGGTTGTTCTGAGGTAATGCCTTGTAAATTGTAAGATGTTCTCTCCATGTGGGCTTTTTTTTTAATCATTTCTTTTCTGCATGACATCCCAAGAAATATTTGAAGACAGTTATCAAGTTTCCCCTTAGTCTCCTGTTTTGCAGGTGACATCATTCCTCATTGCATTATTGGTTCTCCACAGGCCACAGTTTGCAGATCCTTTAAGACTGCTCGCAGTTTGGTCTTCTGCCATAATATAATCTGGAATAACAATGAGGCAGTCCATAAGATTGACTTTAGTACCTGGAATTTCCCATTTGTGTGACTGTTTCTTCAGTTTTCTTTACCTGTTCCTATTCATCCTTATGCCTCCTATATGTTAATGTCACCCAAACTTCTGTCCTTGGCCCTCTTACTTAACTCCTGCCTCTAAACCCCTTCTTTTTAGCAATCTTATTTTCTTTAATGTCTTTAATTTTTATTTTTATGCATATATCAATATTTATTTACTTCTATAAAATAGGAATGATCATAATAATAGTACCTTCCTTACAAGGTTGATGTAAGGATCATCCAATGGGATAACATATGTAAAACATTTTGCAAACCTTCAGTCACTATATAAATGTTAGTATTATTTATTATTATTATTATTATTACTAAATGCTACTATTATACTACTAATAGTATATAATAGTTATAATACTCCTAATGCTATTAAATATCATATTGCTTTTTTTTATTACTATTATTGCAACAGTCACTGGAGCGTTCTCGTAGTACCTCTTGGGCTCCCAAGTACTGACAGTGGTTTTCTATGCTGTTCTTCTATCATTAGAGGCTAATACTGGATGATTTCTCTCTCCCACTTCCCTGGCCTCTCTTTTGCATTTCTTTGTTTTTCCTTTGTGTCTTATGTTTGGAATGGCAGCCTTCCAGGCAGGAGCCTCTACCTTGTAAATGACTGAACCCATAGTTGGCAGTCAGAACTGGATCTGTTTGTTTGCCCTGAGACTTGAGTGTGCCTCTTTAACATCTCTAGTACTAAATCAAGTTCTCTGGGCTGAGAAGTTTCAAGTAATATGGAAGATCAAAGGGAGTAACATTTGGTTCTGAAAACCAAGCCAAGTAATGGAAATACTGGGATTGGTTGCTCATTGCTTAGGCTCTTGGAAGCTGTGCTTGTGAGAGGTTGAGTTCTCACTTATGTGATTCAGGTTTACCTGGGTTCCTGTGGGTACCCATGATGAGGCATGCAAGTAACTAACAACAGGGTCACTTGAATGGGACAGTGTTGACAAGTGGAGTAGATCCAGCCTTGGTTAAATGCTATTTTAAACCTCTTTTCTCCATCCATCTCTACCCTCTTTCTCAATATGTGATCTCATCTGCTACTCTGTCATGAACTGCCTCATCTCCTTTATTTCTGAAAACCTCTCTATGTCTTTATTCCTTTCCTTCCCAATCCCAGAGAAGGGGATTGCAATCCTTTTCAAGGCTAATCCATCCATTTAGACTTGAGCATATCCCCTCTGCTGTCCTTGGGGACACTGTTTCATTCATTGCTGCTTTCATATCCCCAATCTCTCTCTTTCTGTCCACTCCTCCCCTGTGTACAAACATACGCACATCTACCCAATCCTAAATAAAATTTTCCTTGGACCTGGCCATTGTCCTATCTCCTTACTTTCACTGTTAAAAAGATTGAAATAGAAGTCTACACTGATTGCCTCTGATTCCTTATTACTCATTCACTCTTAAACCTCTAGCAATCTGACTTCTATTCCCAGTGACCTATTCAAACTGCCCTCTTTAGAGTTAGCAGTATTATAAAAGCGAATGTTGAAAACTAAAAATAAATTAATTAAAAATAAAGTTAGCAGCAATTTATTTTCGCCCTACTTAGTATTATTTTTCCCCAATTACATGTAAAGATAGTTTTCAACATTCATTTTTATAAGATTTTGAGTTCTAAATTTTTTTCCCTTCCTCCTTCCCTTTCCTGCCCCTCTCCAAGATAGCAAGCAATCTAATATAGGTTATACATGTACAATCACATTAAATATATTTCCACATTAGTCACACTGTAAAAGAAGAGTCAGAACAAAAGGGAAAAACCACAAGAAAGAAAAAAAAAAACAAAAAAAAGTGAAAGTAGTGTGCTTCGATCTATATTCAGACTCCATAGTTCTTTCTAGCATTTTCCATCATGAGTCTTTTGTAATTGTCTTGGATCATTGTATTTCTGAGAAGAGCTAAGTCTGTCATAGTTGATCATCACACAGTGTTGCTGTTACTGTGTACAATGTTCTCCTGGTTCTGCAGCAACTTCTTAATTAATAGTTTCAATGACCTTTTCTCAGTGAGCATCCTCCTTGACCTTTTTGCCGCATCTGTCATCACTGACCATGCTCTTCTTTCCTGACATTCTCTCCTTAGGTCTCCTGACACCACGGTACCATCTGGCTCTCCTCTTACTTGTCTGACTATTTCTTCTCAGTCCTCTTTGCCTGTTCATGTTCTTCCTCCTATGCCCCGATATATTAATGTCCTCCAAGCATCTGCCCTAGGCCCTTTTGTTTATCTTCTCTCTCAACACCCTTTCTCTTAGCATTCTGATTTTCTTCCACATCTTTAATTTCTACCTCTCTGCGTACTTTGGTGGCTTAGTGTCCACATCAGGATGGTGCAGATTATGGTCCATCCATATCTGATTATCCTGCAGGAGGGACTCCTGTCCATCTCCTCTGGTCAGTCCTTCACAACCAGCATAGCACTAGTTTTCTTGACACTACCGGGGTTCCAGTGGAGTATGTGAGTTGTTCATAGATTATTGTTTGTTCTTGCTACATGATTGTCCTCTCCCCCATTCCCATTTTTTTGATTATATACCAGTTTGAAAATATCTTTTACCCTGCTTCCTATGTACCCACATTGCCTATGAATGTTTTATTTACATTAAATTTTATGTTTTTCTATCAGCAAAAATTCACCATCTCTCTTTCCCATACTCACTCCCCGCTTTCCCATCCGCAAAGTTGAGAACAAAAGAAAATCAAAACCTCTGAAGTATACATATAGAGAGAAACAAAATAAATTCATGGCCATATATCTTCCTTTTGCCTTTTGAATGAACCACAATTTTGATTCTTCAGAAACTATGGAATTCCATGATTTGTAGCCCTATTGCATGACCAGAAGAATGTTGATGTTAAAAAGTTGCTGTTTGCTTCAGAGAGAATCTCAGTCATTCAGCAAACATTTGTTTTGTACTTAGTATGTGCTGGGTACTGTGCTAAGCATTAGGGATACAAAGAATGGCAAAAAACAAATCAAAACAAAACAAAAAACTCCCAGTGAATAAATAATCTCTACTAATATTTTATATATTGTTGCATCAGAAGCTATGGAAATTGTCATATGGGTGTGTGTGTGTGTGTGTGTGTGTGGCACTATAGATGCAGTGTGGCACAGTGGGAAAATTGCTAGACTTGGAGTCAGGACAGACCTGTTTTTCAGTCCCACCTCTGATGCCTATTACCTGTTTGCCCATGGGCAAGTTACTTAACCTTTCTGTAAAATGGGGATAATAGCTATAACACTTACCTCACAAGGTTGTTATGAAGATCAAAGGAGGTACTCTTCCCATTGTCAAATGGGAAGAGACAACATACAAAGAACACTGTACATATACACATATATATGTAAAATCACAGGCACCCACTGAACTCAGCCAAGTTTAATCTTCTGTCCATCTATCTGTCTACACACACATATGGTGTGTGTATGTGCGTAAGCGTGCGTGTGCATGTATATACTGTTCCTCGTGTCTGAAACTTCCTTCTTCCTCATCTCTGCTTAGTGCTGTCTCTTTGACCTTACCATACACACACACACACACACGCAAGCACGCATGCACACACGCACATACATATCACTATATAAATATCACATATATAGTAAAATGTGGGGGGACGGGATAAACTCACAGGGACAGCATTAAGATTAAAGAGGGTGAGAAAAGGCTTTTTTTTTCAGAAGGTGGAGCTTTAGCTGAGACTTGAAAGTAGCCAGGGAAGCCGGGAAGCAGAGATGAGGAGGGAGGAAGTTTCAGGCATAAGGAATAGCTAGAGAAAATGCACAGAGGCATGTGATGGGGTGTCATGTGTAAGTAACAGTAAGGGAGGCAGAGTCATTGAATTGCAGAGTATATGGAGGGGAGCTAGCTGTGAGAAGCCGGGAGAAGTCGGAAGGAGCCAGATTATGAACGGGCTTAAAAGCCAGAGGATTTTATATTTGATCCTGGGGGTTAATAGGGAGTCATGGGAGTTTATTAAGGAGGATAACATGATCAGGCCTGTGCTCTAGGAAAATCATTGGTAGGTCAAGGGAAGATAGACTGGTGTGGGCAGAAATTATGGCAGGTAGACCTACCAGCAGGCTGTTACCATCGTCCAGGCATGAGGTGATGAGGGCACCAGAGTGGTGGCAGTGTCAGGGGAGAGAAGGGGACATATGTAAGAGCTGTGACCAAGGTAGAAATGACAGGCCTTGACAGCAAATTAGATTATATGGGATGTGAGAGGGACTGAAGACTTGAAGATGACACCTAGGATCATTATTGCACTGCACAGTTTCCCAAATGCAATCCAGTCCCCGTCTCATTTCAATTCTGGAGCCACTTTATTTTTTGTGTTCAGCATTAGATAAAGTTATAGGCATTAATGGACCTACTCAATGGGTTTTTCATCAAACTACTTGAAATCTGGACAACAGATCTTCATGGTTCATACTCTTTGGATGATTAGGTTGGGTTCTTTTGACTGGTTATAGATCTCATTTAAGTATCAATAATTTCTTTACTTGTTGCAATGATAAAGGATAAGGATTTCCTTTTTTTAAGCAGGTAGAGCAATTAACAAAGGGAAGGTCTATTCTGGATCCATAACAAAGAAAAACTGATTGCTTGTATGGAATTGGTGGAAATATTGGGGGGAAGTGACCACTACGTCTTAGGATTTGTGGTAGACAATAGAAAAGTCAGACATGGTCTGACATGTAGCCTAGATGTGGGGAGAACAGACTTCAAAGGGTTAAGAGAGGGAATAGGTAATATCTCGTGAACCAAAATTGTACAGAAGAATTTGGAAGCTCTTGAGGAAGGATGAAAAGGATGAGAAGCTCTCAAAAACAAAATTCTGAAGATACAAAGAGAAAAAATACAGATAAGGAGGAAAAGATGGAGTTGTGTAAATTGAACAATGTAAATATTCAGGGAGCTCATTAACCAATTTAGGTTTACAAAAGATAAGTACAGAAAATGGAAACAAGATCAGGTAATTCATTATGAATACAAATGTATGGCATAGTCCTTTAAGAAAAGACCAGTGTCGGAAGTGTTAATGAATGAGCAGAGGCTGGCAAGAAAGACTAAAAATAACAGAAAAGGTGTGTGTGTGTGTGTGTGTGTGTGTGTGTGTGTGTGTGTTAAATCTTTAGGAAAAGAAGATAAAGAAGGGATAGGACTGCTACTTGGGATAAGAGATGGTGAGGGAAGGCAGAACTGCTCAACTCCTTTGTTATACCTTTCCTGCCAAGGAAAGTGATCTTAGGACTGGAAAAAAATGAAATCAGAATAACTGTTAGGAAGTTGGTACTAAGTGAGGCAGCTGGGTGCCACATAGGATAGAACACTGTTTCTGGGGGACCTGAGTTCAGATTTAACCATAGACACTTGCTGGCTGTGTGTCCCTGGGCAGGTCACTTAAACCTGTTTGCCTCAGTTCCTCATCTGTAAAATGAGCTGGAGAAGGAAATGGCAAACCACTCCATTATCTTTGCCTAGAAAACCCCAAATGGGGTCACAAAGAGTCAGACATGACTGAAGAACAACTAAACAACTAACAACAATGCAGTTGGAAGCCAGATTGCAAAGGAAATAACTGAGGGGAGAGGAAGAGGAGGAAGAAGGTATAGACAGCTTCTTAAGGGGTTTGCCTGAGAGAGGGAAGAGAAAGGTAAGAAAATAGTTAGACTGGATGGTGGGGTCTAGCGGAGGTATTTAAGGATAGGAGTGATTTGGGCATGGTTGAAGGCAGTAGGGAAGCAATGAGGAAGAGGTTGAAGTTTAGAGGGGATGATTGAGGATGCAGTATGCTGGAGAGGATGAGAGTGAGTATCATCAAGGGCATATGGAGAGAGGCTGGTCTTGGCAAGGAGAAGGGATGCTTCTTTGTGAAAGAGTAGGGGAAGGAGGAAGAAAGGAGAGAGAGGGAGAGAGAAAGAGAGAGAGACGCATATAGAGACACAGAGAGAGACACACACAGAGACACAGAGAGAGACAAACAGAGAGATAGATAGAGAGAATTAATGTTAAAGGTTCTGAAATGAAGAGAATCAGAGAAGAGGGATCTCACATAAAATTGCTTCAAATTTCTCCGAAAAGTAAGCAACAAGGTCAGTTAGAAAGGGGAGAAAGGACTGCATTGTTGTTATGAAGGTCCAGTAAAGATTGTGTTAGCACGAATTTGCAGTGTACCCAGTCAGCATGATTGTGAGACTTCCCACAATTGTATTCAGCCTCTGATGAGTAGGAGTGGGGGAGGCAGATGGAGGACACAATCCAGGGGCTAATGTTTGGTAGAAGTAGAATGGTGATAGGTCAAGGGATCAGTAGATTCAGGAGCAGAGTGTAGAGTTGAAATGACTAACTTTGGGGTTGAGATTGGAGCAGGAGCAAAGTAAAATCAGAGTAGGAGTAATGCTGTGAAAAAGTACTGATGAGTGAAAGAATTGTAGGTCTTGATGAGGGCAAAGAAAAGACTTAGGAGAAGTGGGGCATGGGAAGAAGTGGAATGATAGGAGTCTATGGTCAGATAGAGTAATGTCAGAAAGATTATAGATAAAATATAGGTAGGGAAAGTGGGTTTAAGGAGACATTAGAAAAAGAGATCTGGGAAAGTTTGATGTGGCCAAGAACACTAACTATGGGGGTTATAGTTATTGTTGTTGTTTTTCCTTCATCTCAAAGAGAAATATGACATCAGGGGGGTGATGACATGACTTGCAATTGACTTTGATTTGAGTGAGGGAGCCCTGTGCAGTCACCAGCCTCACTTTCTCCTCCAGAGCTATCTGGGACCAATGGTCCTGATATAGATCAGGATGACTGAAGATGGTCTATATATTTAGTAAATATCAGAAGCAGCTAGGAGAGGGATTTTGAGGGTTTAGCCTTCCCATGGCTTGTTTTCATTTCTCTTAAGATGAAAGCAATTCAGAGGAGTTCATCATTTCATTTTAGCAGCCTTTGAGAGGAAGAGTGACCATTTAGTTTAGTGTCCAAATCATATACAATTTCAGAAGTTAAGTTAGCCTGCAGATGCCACTATTCATTTTAAATTTCGGCATGTATGTGTCTTAGCTTCATGGGTTGGCTCAAGATTTGATATTACCAATCCCTTTCTGGCTACTTCTTCGGAAAATCCTGTGTGTTAGATTAATTTCATTTTTATATTTTGCAAATCTAACATGTGTGCTTTTTCCCTCCTTGGAGCCAAAGTTTTTGCCTGGTATAATGCTACAGAGCATAATAGTAATTTTTAAAGTATTAGCTGTTAAGTATAGAGAGAGGGAAGTTATATGACAACCCTAAAAGAAGGCATGTAGAAATTTGTGTGCACTTGTGAACTGCAGGACCTGACTTTGAGAATGGAGACATAATCCTGGAATTGTCACTGTCACGTGGTGGGGAGTAGCTGGGGGAGGGAGAAAGGAGGGGAATATTTAAATTAAAATTTTTCTTATAGCTTCACTTTTCTTTTATCATTTAAATTGACAAGTACTAGCATTTAAAACATCCAGAAAACCAATTTAGTCACAGTGCACCAAGGCCCTCTCTCAGTCATGTAGTACATACACTTTGGGCTTAAGAGCTGGGACCCAAGAATAACTGACTGGGCTTCTATCTGACCTGTGCAGCAATCATTACTAAAAAGGCTTCCCTAAAGTAGGTTAATCTTAGTACTTACTTTTGCAGAATTCTGTGGGAATCATCATTTCAGCTCTTCAGAAAAGCAGTCAGAATTTAAGTAGAGACATTATATACCAGATTAAAAAAAGATAAATTAGCATATAGCTCCTTAAAATATGGTACCTCGAAAAAAGAACCCTTTTCAGTTTATCCATATCCATTCCCTCAGCTGAATCATGGCTGGGGTCATGGGTCTGGTTCCTGTGCAAGCCAGTTGCTTTTAACTTTATTCTGTGGCCAAAGACAATATCTCTAACCCCATTCTGCTAATATTTTTTGTTGAGAAAGTGGAGCTGCGCAAATTCATTACCACTGCTATAAATTAAAATAAACCAAGTTTGCTTATGGTGGAATGGTAACATTATTTAGGTATGTATTTTGCTTACACATGTGTATGTGCATTTTATTTATACAAAAGTATGGTGGTAAAAGTCTCTGTATCATTAAAGTTTGTATATACATATACATACATATGACAGTGAAAATGTATAAAATATTATATATATATGGAGAGAGAGAGAGAGAGAGAGAGAAAGTAGGGGAGCTGGTAGAGTCAGTGTGGTGTAGTAGATAGAGTGGTGGGACTTGAAATCAAATAGATCTAAGTTCACATCATGTCTCTCAAACTAACTTTATGACCTTTGGCCAGTTACTTATCCTCTCTGAGCTTCAGACAATTCTGGAGGACTTATCTACTAAGTATAAAGATGGGTTGTGTTGTGATTTGTATTGGTGCCTCACAGACAAAATCATAGATCTTTGATATGTTGACATTGCATACTTTTTTGGGAATTGGAGACCTAACTTGTGATTTCACTGACAATGAAGAACTCCCAGTGAATAAATAATCTCTATTAATATTTTATATATTGTTGCATCAGAAGCTATGCAAATTGTCATATGGATGTGTGTGTGTATGTGTGTGGTACTACAGATGCAGTATGGCACAGTGGGAAAATTGCTAGACTTGGAGTCAGGACAGATCTGTGTTTCTGTCCCACCTCTGATGCCTATTACCTGTTTGCCCATGGGCAAGTTACTTAACCTTTCTGTAAAATGGGGATAATAGCTATAACACTTACCTCACAAGGTTGTTATGAGGATCAAAGGAGGTACTCAGGCACTTAAAGCATCAAACCTAATTTTGGTTTCCACTGAGAGAAAGTAGAGAAACATAAAGTGAAGCTGGAGAAAAGCAACAGTGATTAAGGAGATGCAAAGCAGGTTTTAGAAAATGTTAAAGCATTTGTGTTGAATCAGTCTCTCAACTGAGGTTGGAAGGGACCTTGGAGCCTGTCTAGCCCCAGTGGTTCCCAAATGAGAGTCCCCTCTGCCTCATATCTGTCAGAGGGCCCCCTGTGTGGTAGTTGGCCTTCGTTCTCAGAGGACCAGAATGACATCACTGTTTCAGAGTCAAGTTACAATGGGTCTGACTGTGGCAGCTTTTCACTCTCTTAGATAGCGGTGATTGTCACAAGGGATTTTTATTACATCAAGCCTAAAATGGCTTCTTTCTGCCTTCTATCCACTGCTCCAAGTTCTGGGAGCTGCACTGAACAAACCTAATTCTTCTTCCAGGTGATTTCCCTTCCAGTTCTTGGGAAAAGGCTATCATTCTCCCTATTCAAGTCTTCCCTTCTCTGAGCTAAACATCCCCACTTTCTTTGACTATACCCTCCCATGGTATGGAGTCAAGCCCCTTTACTATCCTGATTGCCTTCCTTGGGACACAGTCCAATTTAATCAATGCCAGATCTGAAATGTGACAACCAGAACTCAATGTGATGCCCAGCTGGGGTTTGACCAGGGTAAAGTATAGCAGTGTCTGTACTGAAACATTTCTTAAATTCAAGACAAGATTTCCTAAAGTTGCTGCTAATCAGACTGGGAAAATGGAGGGTATATGCATAGAGAAGTAATCAATTGTGCCAGGAAGTGTGTACAAAACACCAAATACGTGGTGTAGATGACAAATGATGGCGCCTGTCTCTAGAACAGTTTTCTGCTTTTGTAGTCATCCTCAGTCACTGGGACCACCTCCCCAGAACACAAAACTCCCCAGCCCTTGTCAGTTACTCCATTGGGTTGGTTTCCTCTTGCCTTCATTCTCTTTGGCTGCTTCCTTTGCCATTTTCAATGCCCCATGTTTCCGTTGCTGGTCACTGCTTGGACCAAGTAAATTTCCCAGCCAAGGAGATACCATCCTGAGGGCTTTCCCCTTAGCAAGCTGTGATAGGATTAATCATTTGCCTCTGTGATTCCATGCCTCTTGGTTTCCCCTCTCCCCAAGAGCCCTTCCCTCTTAGGTAAGGTGTTTATTTTCTCTTTTCTCTGTATCACATTGATCCAAAACCCCATTCTAACTTGGTGCTGCTCTGGGTTATTTTTCTGCTGTTTCTTCAATTGTTCCTCAAGACATTTCACTCCCGAAGTCAATCTCACCCTTCCTTTTTGGTTATTTTGTTATGTATCACCTGCTTGGAGACAGATTTTAGGTTTATTTTCTAAATAAGGATGAGATGGATGTGGACAATGAGAGGATACGGAGAAATACAAAGTGAGGTTGGAGAAAAGCAACAGTGATTAAAAGGATGCAAAACAGGTCTTGTGAAGACAATTTAAAAACATTAGTGTTTAATCAATCTAAGAGTTAAAATATGCCTATCTTGCCCAGTCTGGAATTAAGGGACCACTTGTGAGTCCTCTCCCACTACTGATCAGCACTGTGGCATGCTCCATTTGCAACTGGGGGGGTGGGATTCACCTCTTCTTAGGCAACTCAGTGTACCCCATCCCCCGGGATATTCCTGCTGACCTTAATGCAGACACTGAAATGATATAGCCACTGTAACTCAGGATTCCCAATCTCAAGAGATCTGCCAGCCTCCACTTCCCTGGTCCCTAGACCAGCTGTTTACTTCCTGTTGTATCTTATCATTAGGTGGTGAAAGAAGAAAAGAACTTCAGAATGTTAAAACATGTATTTCTCTGAGTCCCTTTCAGAATCACTGGTCTCTTAGGGACTTAACCGTGATCTTTAGCCTCAGAGGGAAATTCTTTGTTATGATGCCTTTCATCTTTCCAGGGTATTCTAGCTGTGCCTGATTTTTCCTTTACCCTATCTAGTTGGAGGTAAGCAGACACCATCATGTAGAGGTTCTTTTCCCAACCCCTTTTGATTATTCAGCTTCTCTCATTTCCCCTCCTGACTCCTCTCTCGTTCCTCCTGGGGTATGCATCATATCTTTGTACAAAACAAAGAGAAATCTTTCATTTGAAAATTGTATGCCTCACAAAAACAAAACAAAACAAAACAAAAACTAGAAAGTTCTTAAGCCATCCCCTACCCTGCTTTTCAGCCTTCTTGTTGAGTAGGTGAACTTTAAAAAACTTTTTGTCTTTTTTCTATTGATACCTTTTGTTTCTCACCATCTTTATTTCTGAATATTTTCTTCTCAACCTAGCAAGCCATTCCTCCAATCAATTAATCATCAAGCATTTATTAAGCATCTATTACATGTCTGGCACTGTGCTAGGTGTTAGAGATAAGAAGACAAAAATACAACAGCCCATGCCCTCAGGGAGTTCAATTTAACCAACCAACACACTGAGCATGTCTGATGATATATGCAGTTTTCCACACCCATAAGTAGTCACCACATCTTCAAAGACGGTAATTGGTAATTATAATTACACATGGCCCAGTTATTGATTTTTTTTTTTTGTTCTTTTCATTGATGTTGTAGTTAATGTGTTTATTGGGTTTTTTTGGTGCTGCTTACTTCACTCAGCAGCAGTTTATGTAAGTCTTACCATATTTCTATCAGTTCTTCATAGTCCTCTTTTATTAAGACCTGATATTATATTCAATTATATTTTTGTTTCATGATGTATTCCAGTACTTTGTTTAGTCGTACCCCACTTGGTGGGCTGGTACATTGTTTCTACTTCTGTACATCCAGCAGATGCATTTTTTTAGATGGAAATTAGTTTTAGGAAGACTGCTCTCAAATATTCTTATTTGGAGCAGAGTGATTCTAATGCTGTAAATGCTGTCTCAGAAGATAAGGGACTTGGTAGTTATTTAAGTTACATGATTACATTGACTTTCCATCCTGCCAAGATGAACGGCTTAGGGAATAGGAAGAAGGCTAGACTGGGCTTCGAGAAACTTGGATTTCGTGCCCAGATGACTTAGGAACTTAAACTGGTTCCCTTGGATCTATTTCTTCATTTCTAAACAAAGCAATATTAGAATAGTGCTATGTCAAACATTGGACATTCTGTGTACTTCCTATTGTTTGCTATCATTAGATGGTGATAGAGGAAAAGGAATTTCAAATTGTTATGTTTATTTCTCAGAGTCCCTTCTAGGTCACTGGTCTCTTATGGACTTAAATCTTTAGCCTCAGAAGGAAATTCTTCATCATGATGCCTTTCACCTTTCCCAAGACATCCTAGATGTACCTGATTTTTCCCTTACCTCTTCTAGTTGAATTGAACAGATTCAAGAAACCTGGGTTCCAGTCCAGTCTGCCACCATATGTGACCTCCTAGAGGATTTTTCCTTTCTCTGGGCCTCAGTTTCCTCCTTTGTAACATGAGGGAGTTGAGGATTATTTTATTGGAGATGATTCCAAGCTCACTTCCAGTTCCAACCTTAGATGATTCTGTGATGGTAATTTAACTCTTGGGGTGGTGGTGGAGGACAGTAAGGATGTGAAGACTGCTGTAGATTAATAACAGAGCTCAGTTACCATGAAATGCTTTTGGACTCTTGGGAAGAAAAATATAAATATATTTGCTTGTTTTCTAACCAGATACACATTTTAATTATCTCTCTGCCTTGAACTGAGGGGAAGAAAAATGTCATTTGTTAGAGGAAAAAAATATGTTCCAAAAGTCAAGGTAGTTTTGTTAACGCAGATATACTGTTCTTTAGGGGTTATGATGGAAAAGAGACTAAGTAAAGTTTGTCTAGCAGATGAGAAGCACAAATGGGAATGTGAAAAACTTCCTAAAAAGGCATTTAGAATGCTTAATATGAATGTATAAGTAGAGCTTATATCAGATTGCATGCCATCTTGGGGGGTGGGGAGAGGAGAAGGAGGGGAAGAAAATTTAAAACTCAAAATCTTATGGAAGTGAATGTTGAAAACTAAAAATAAATGAATTATTTATATAAAAATTAAATATACCTTGCAAACAAAAGGCATTTAGGAAACTGGAGTTTAGAATCACATGAAAAAAGACTCAGGATTTTCAGTTTGCTTTGATAAAAGCTTAATATGAGAAAATGAAAGAAAAGGCATTGATTAAGTACTTACTATGCTCCAGACAATGTGCTAAGTGCTGGGGATTATGATGACAGAAATGGTTAGACAGTCCCTGCCCTCAAGGAGCTTCCATTCTAATGGGAGAGATAGAACACATTGTAGGAAGTGGGAGCTCAGGAAGGAAGTTCCTGGTAGATAGTAGTGTTGATTTGATCCCCGTTCCCAGATGAAGAGGTGGAAAGCTGGGGAGGGGGAGCAGACAGAGGACTCTTGCTGTAGTAAGCAGATGACAAGATGCCCAGAGTTAATGGCAGATGGCATATGAGGCATGGATTGATCTGTGGCTGGCTAAATGGGATGGGGTGGGTAAGTTTGCACTCAGATACCACTCAGGACAGGTAAGACCCAGGATTGGAGCTGCAGAGCTAAGTGGATCCCCTCCCCCAAAAGGACTGTAGGCATGGACTGGAGGTCCAGATTGGAGAAGGGTGCAGTCAGTGACAGGGCAGATGGCAAGAGGTGGGGGTGGGAGGAGCAGGGTAAATGGCTGGTTGAAGAGGAGTCAGCAGTGTGATGGCAGTCAAATGAGCTGGGGTTTTAAGACTTTCAGGTGACAATATGATTGACCACTAGGTGGTACAGTAGAAAGAGTGTAGGGCCTGCAGTTGGGAAGACCTGAGTTCAAATGTGGCCTCAAAAGCTTACACGTTGTGACCTTGGACAAGTCACTTAACCTCTATTTGCCTCAGTATCCTCAACTGTAAAGTGGGGGTAGTAATAGCTTTGGAGGGTTATTGTGAGGATCAAATGAGATAATATTTGTAAAGCACTTAGCACAGTGCCTGGCAGTTAGTAGGTACTTAATAAATACTCATTCCCATCCCTTTCCTCCCCCATTAATAAAAACATAATGTATAGAATGGGGGTGGTGATGACTCTCCTTTCCCTTGGACAGACAACATTTGGAATACGGTGTCTGGATGCCGTATTTTAGGGAAGGATATTGACAGCCTAGAGCACATATGGTGTATATGACCGGGATGATAAGGGGACTTGGAACAATGTCATATGAAAACTGGTTGATGGGCTTGAGCATATTTAGCTAGAAGATGAAGAAGGCCCGATGGCTGTCTTCAAATCGTTATCGTCACCTGGATTATGCATGATTTGCTTGCCTTTCAAGGACAAAATGAAAGTCAGCAAGTATAAAGTGCAGTGAGAGTTTTCACCTCACAAGTGTGTGTGTTGGGGGAGGACCTTCCTACAGTGGGCAGAGTACCTATTTCTTCTGAGTCAGGAATACCGGGGTTCAAATCTGACCTCTGACAGAAACTGGCTCTGTGATACTGGACAAAGCCCATCAACTCTCAGTGCCCCCGGGCAAATCTTGAAGACTCAGAGTTTCAGAACATTTGAACACCCACATTTGTGGAAAGAGTTTTTTCACCAAGGAATTCTTTACCTCCAATGAAATAATGGGTAGAGATGGAGAATAATAAATGAGAGGCTTACAAAAATCGAATTTCTTAGGGAAGTGATGATTTCCCTTTTATTAGGGTAGCCTCTTGTTGGGGATGTTATGGGGGGATTCCTAGTCGATTACAGGTTGGACTTGATACACTCTGAGGTCCCTCCCTGTTCTGACACTGTGTCAAAGTGATGCTAGAATTAAGTGAGTGTGTGATTATTGTACAGAAATGACACTAGAGGAAATTGTACCAAATGACTCCTAGAGGAATCCTAGCTACCAATCTCCAGGAAGAGTAGTTAATGGTTTGGGGATGGATGGCACTTTTTGCAGTTACAAGAAGCCCTAGATTTCCCTTCCTTAGTTTTACCTGCACTGTCCCCTACCTTTCAAAGTAAAATGGAGCCCAGTGAGAGCTGTAAGTAGGAACCTTTTCTAATGTCTTTTGAAGACAGCCTGATGATATTTTTTAATAAATGAATTTTTATTGATGTCTTTTGCTCTTACATCACTAAATTTCCCCTTGTTCTTTGAGAGAGTCATCCCATCCCTTATAACAGAACATTTCCAATGACATTTTAATTTTAGGCAACACAGCTATAACTAACCATAGTCATGGTCTACCCAGAACTCCTCCTATAAATGAACCTTATAGTTATTCCTACTTCAGAAGTATCTTTTGGGGAACCCACATCCTGTCAGGGGACAGTAAAGGAATCGAAGAGTCTCAGTAGCTTATTTCCTGAAATTGGGAAATGCTTCGAAAAGATTAAAAAAGTCAGCATGAAACATAGCAAAGACATTGCCGAAAAAGTGAGATTCCTATTATTTAGTCACAGTAGGGGACCCTCCCCTAGTTCTGGGGATGGATTTTTTTCCTGCTGGCAGATGTAATTTAAAAGCCCAGTTCCCCCTGCACTTCTCTTTGTATGTGTGTTCTTTTCTGACCCAGCAAAGGAAGTTAAAACATTACCTGGCAAGTTCATCAAAGGGTCCTTTTATCTAAAGGAAATTGTATTGTCAGTAGGTAAAGATTTAGGGAGCAGGATCTGCAGCTATGAGCTCTCAAGTTTTGAAGGGCCTTTTCAGGAGAATAATTCCCTCCGCTGTCCCCATTCTACTCCCTACAGACACTATCATTATCCCTGGGTTCCTTCTAGACTGTCTATGTGCCATCCTCTGAAAACTCCTTCTGCATTCTCATCTCTATGTCTTGGCACTTGGTTTTTATCTCGGTCCCCTCCTTCCCCCCTTTCCACATCCTACCAGATCCTTCAGTGGGCTTGCATAGACCTCATTTTCATGATGCCTCTCCTCTCACTACCATCAAGTGTTTGCTGACTGGAATAATGATAATGAAGAATAACACATCCCTTGACTGATCAGCATTTCCTACCAGTAATCCTTTCTTTGGGATGAAGGGGTTGTCTCCAGAAGGATTCTGCCCAGAGATGCATTACCTGACAGGTGTCTGATATTATGCATTACTGGAACAGATTCTTTTGTCCAATTTTGCAGCTACAGTCTACCAGTTAGCAGCATTGCCAAGGAATAAGTTATCTGAGAGCAAAGTTTGATTGGGTTGGAGGAGGGCCAGAACAATTGAAAGCTTGGGACATTGAAGGGAGGGAAGAAGGAGGCACCCAGGGGGTTCTTCTTTGGGGTAGGAGGCCTGTACGACAAGTCACTCACTATATGGCAGGGGTGCTGGATGAGGAGGAAAGAGTTGCCAGTTGAGGAAATGGGACAAACTTAAGCTTCACGCTTTCACCTGGGTCGGACTCTACTGGGAGAAGAGTGCAAGGGAACAGTCACTGTTCCTCTCTGAGACAGTATTCTTAGGTCACTGGCACCAAGCCACCCCTGAAATGTCATGAGTCTGAATTGATGAAAATAAAAGCAAACACTTCAGCCTGTAGGGTAGAGGAACAGCTCATTGAAGTTACCCAACCAGTCTTCCATGTTTTGTACATAAAAGGCATCAGGAGTCTGAGATTCTAGTTTGGCTGCTCCACTAACTCAGGCAAGCTGCATAATCTCCTTCCCTCAGTTTCCTTCTCTATAAAATGAAGGTTAAAACTTCCCTCCTTCATAGAGTTGTGGGGGAAAAAATGAAGGGGTAGCACTGGAATAGGGCATGGAACTTGGAACCTGGAAGATCCAGATTTGAATCCTTCCCCCCCTCCCCATACTTCCCAGCTGAGTGACCTTGGTCAATTCACTTAAATTCCCTCAGCCTTAGTTTCCCCATCTTTAAAGTGAGAATAAAACTTAAAGCATCTACGTATAAATAGGTTGTTGAGGAGCTTAAAAAAGATAGCAGACATAAAAAAGTAAAATAAGTTAATACAAAATTATTTTAAATGGCTTGAGGAGAGAATAGAATGAGATAATAGTTGCAAAATAGCTGACATTTTATACGCTTTGAGGTTTGTAAATCTCTATATGTGAAGGACTTTGGGTGGGGTAGAGTTAAAAGTATCTGGGTACCTTCCATTACATTCTGTTGCCTCTATAAAGAATTGGAGGACAAAAATATTTATAGCAGCTCTTTTTGTGGTGGCTAAGAATTGAAAATTGAAGGGATGCCCATCAATTGAGCAATGGCTAAACAAGCTGTGGTATATGATTATGATGGAATACTGTAGTGCTATTAGAAGTGACAAGGTCAGCAGGATGATCGTAGAAAAACCTGAGAAGACTTACATGAACTGATGCAGAGTGAAGTGAGCACAATCAGGAGAACATTGTACATAGTAACAGCAACATTGTATGATGAAGAACTGTGAATGACTTAGCTATTCTCATCAAGACAATCCCTAAGGACTCATGATGAAGCATGCTATCCACCTCCAGAGAAAGAACTGATACTGTCTGAATACAGACTGAAGGATGCTATTTGTCTCTTCTTTCTTTCCTTCCTTCCTTCCTTCCTTTCTTCCTTCCTTCCTTTTTTATACAACATGACTAATATGGAAATGTTTTACATGATTGCACATGTTTAAACTATATTGAATTGCTTACCGTCTCAGGGAGGAGTAGGGAAGGTAAGGAGAAAGGGATAAAATTTGGAACTCGAAACTTTTTTTAAAAAAATGCTTAAAAACTGTTTTACCATATAATTGGGGGAAAATAAAAATATTATATAAAATCAATCAATTCAATAGATAAAAGTGAAAAAAAAAGTATTGGAAGTCCTAGAGAATCTGACCCAAGGTCCCATACATGTTTATTTTTTATATTTACTAAATTCATAAGGTTCTACTCTGATGTTAATGGTGGCATGACATACCACTTGCTACATCTGAGACCCTGTTTGCTTCCTCTGAGGTATACATTGTAATGCTAAGTCCCTTTGGCTCCTCAGGAAAACAAAATGCTTGGCATTGCTTCCTGCTGAGTCCTGGCTTCCTCTAATTCTCAGCTAAGCTTCACTTCTTCAGGAAGCCTTTCCCAGTTCCCTTAATTCTAGTGCCTTCCTTCAGATGATTATTTTATACGTATCCTGTAGATGACTTCTCTGTATCCATTTATTTGCATGTTGTCTTCACCATTAGATTGTGAACTCCTTGAAGGCAGGGATTATCTTTTTGCCTAGTCTTAGCACATAGTGGGAGTTCAATAATTTCTGATTGACTGACTGCCCTGGAAAGAGGACTTCAGTCTTCTGTGGGGCTGACTTGTGTTTGGTCTTGCAGGGAGATGTGCATCCAACAAGATGGAAGAGTTCACCTCACTGTGGTTTACTTTGGGAAGGAACAAATGAGTGAAGTCAAAGGAATACTGGAGAACACTTCCAAGTGAGTATTGCTTGAGAACCATAGTCTCCAAACTATAGGCTGTGGGGAGAAACTAGAGTGTGATTTGACTTTCCTTCCCAGTGTGGGGAGGGGTGTGATTTAGCCTGGTTGGCAGCTTAAGGGGAGGAGGGAAGGGAAAGGAGGGAGGATTCTGTCTCACTCTTCCCCCTGAGATCACCCTGCCTGACACCAGTCCTAATTGTGTTGAGTTGACACATTTGATGGATGTGATCAGCTCCCTGGAGCAGCTGGGTTGGGAAGCTTAGGTTTCTTTGGGCTTCTACATGGCTGAATATAATCATTCTTTTTAGCACTAAAGATTTTAGAGGTTTGCATGTGCAGAGTGGGAATTAGAAAGAACATAGCTCTGTAATTAGTTCTGTCTCAGTCACAGCTAGCGAAGTGAACAGGGACGCACCCAGTCACATCTCCCTCCTCTTAGCAAAGGGATGCAGTCCCTTGATGTTCACTCATTATGCATTTCGAGAGACAAAAGAGAAATCAAAGAGGGTCAGCTGAGGATCCCAACTGAAATCTACTGAGCAGGATGGAAAGCTTTTAAACAAGGGCTTGTCATGGATTGTCATGGTTTTATGTAGTAGCTGACAGATCAGCCATCAGAAAAAAAGGAACTTGAATAAAGGGGTTGTTATGTTGTTGTTATTTATTTATGTCTGACTCTTCGTGACCCCTTTTGGGGATTTGTTGGCAAAGGTACTGGAGTGGTTTGCCATTTTCTTCTCTAGCTCATTTTACTGGTGAGGAAACTGAGGCAAACAGGGTGAAGTGATTTGTCCAGGGTCACTCAGCTAGGAAGTGTCTGAGGCTATATTGGAACTCAGGTGTTCCTGATTCCAGACTCTCTATTCACTGTACTACCAAACTGCCTAGTATGTTATGTAATAAATAACAGTACTTCATGAGTTTTAGCTGTCTTAGGATCATAGATCTGAGCTGGAAAGAACTGCAGAGACCAGCTAGTCCAACCCTCTCATTTTATAGATAAACACTGAATGATCTACTCAATGTCATGCAGGTAATAAGCTAAGTAGCTAAAACAGGTTTTGAACACAGATCCCCCAAGTCCACAGTCAGAGCTCTTTCCATTGTATTATATTGTCTCTAAGGAATTTTAAATCACTGAGGTATAGTGAGTATACTAAGTGAAACTGGTCCTGGAAGGAAGGAGGTATTTATTAAGCACCTACTCCGTGCCAGGTACTATATAAATAATATTTCATTTGATCCTTACAACAACCTTGGGAGGTAGGCCTTGCCGTTACCCCCATCTTACAGTTGAGGTAACCACGACAGATGGAGGTTAAGGAACGCGTCTAGGGTCACACAACTAATAAATATCTGAGGCTAGATTTAAACTCAGGTCTTCCTGACTCCAGGGCAACTCCACTGTACCACCTAGCTGCCTTTAGCTGTCCTCTACCCTAGATGAGACCCAAAGGACTTTGAAGGGTCTAATTAAATGATAGGGAACATTGCTTTAGTAGTTTTCCCCATGGCTCTTGGGAATAATAATTAGCAGTAACAATTATATAATAATAACATATCCATTAACAATAATAGTTATATAATAATAATAACAATTATATGGTAGCTAGGTGGTGTAGTAAATAGGGTACCAGCCCTGGAGTCAGGAAGACTTTCTAAGTCCAAATTGGGCCTCAGACACTTACTAGCTGTGTGACCTTGGGCAAGTCACTTAACCCTGTTTGCTTCAGTTTCTTCATCTGTACAATGAACTGGAAAAGGAAATGGCAAACCACTGCAGTATCTTTGCCAAGATAACTCTAAATTGGGTCAGAGAGCTGAACACTACTGAAAACGACCAAACAACAATTTATAGAATGATTTAAGGTTTGTAATCTGTTGCACAACTGTTATTTCATGTGATCCTCACAACAACCCTGGGAGGTAGGTGCTATTTTTATCCTCATTTTACAGATGAGGAAACTGAGACAGATGGAGGCGGAGGTGAAGTGTCTTGTACAGGGTCACACATCTAGGAATTGTCTGAGGCTGCATTTGAACTCAGGTCTTCCTGACTCCAGGTCCAACATTCTATCCATTGAACCCCCTACCTGCCTCTATAAGTACATTTAGCCTTGTGTTAGGGTGATGTGGAAGAGGCAGAGTTTGAAGTAGCTGGTATAGCAGAAAGAGTGTTAGATTGGATTTCCAAAGACCTGTATTCAAATCTTGGCTCTTCTAGTTTTAACGGGGTGACCTTTCACAAGTTCTTCACTTCTCTCAGGCTTCAGTTCCCTCATCCCTAAATGGAGAGGGTTGGATTAATAATCTCTAAAGTTTCCCTCTAGCTCTAAATAATGACAGCTAACACTTATAGAAATAACATTTTAAGGTTTACAAAATGCTTTCTGAGAACCAGAGTGCTTTGGTTGGTCTGCACAATAATCCTGTAAGGTAGATGCTATTATTTAACCCCATTTTACACAGGAGAAAACTGAGATTCAGATGGGTTAAGTGACTTGCCCACGGTCACATATTTGATTTCAGATCTTCTTGACTCTAAATGCTGCTCTCTATCCCCTGGGCCTCTAAATCCTGTGACATCCATAGCCTAGTAAGGGCCTATAAATGTCTGTGATGAGTTCAAGACACATAGATAAGCTAAATCTGAAGTAACAGAAATACTAACTGTGATTGCTGAACAACTATCAGTAATATTTGAAAAACTGTAGAAAAAGGGGGGAAATGCCATGGAACTGAAGGAGGACAAATGTCTCATTCCGCAAGGTAGCCTGACTTAAATTCCTGGCAAAATATTTTATTTTTTATTCTGAACTTAAACAAAAACCAAGCAAAATGAGCATTTCTGTATATAAGATAGAAGACAAAAGAGGATTTTTCATGAAACTGTGAGTCTCTGTTATGATCAGATTGCTTTTCCTTTTAAGCATATAATAAATTCCGCATAGAACTTTCAAAGCTGTCCTATTTGTTTTCCTTCTCACACTCCATTTTTTTATTCCATACATTTTTTTTAAAAAAATGTTTCAATGATATTTTTCTTCTTTTCTTTTTCTTTCTTTTTTTGTTTCTAGGAGGAGGGGAAATGACCCTCTCACTATTCCCCTCCTTATACAGGTAAGGAAGAAAGAAAAAGAAAACTCTTATAATAAATATGCACGATCAAACAAAACTAAGCCCCACATTGCCCATGTCTATAAATATATGCACCTTGAGTCCATCACCTCTCAGTGAGTAGATAGGTCACATGTTTTATCATCAGTCCTCTGGAATCATGACCACCATTTTACGGAACAAGTTTGTAACTACTTTTCTCCTCGCCCCTGTCCTCTGTCCGCCCCTGCCCTCAAAAAAAAAAGTTAGACTGGTAGATCAAGGGTATGCTGTGGTTACAGTCTTTCTAGATTTTTAGCAAAACACTTGGTAAACTCATGCTGTTCTTTGCAGTGTGGTGCCTAACATCATTACTCAACTGAAATAGCTCTCTTTAGTTACCAGTGTTCTCTTAGTTGTCAAATCTAATGACCTTTTCTCAATCCTCATCCTTCTAGACTTCTGATGTTGTTGACTGCTTTGTACTTTAACCCTCTTTGTGTTCTTCTCATACCTGTCTGACTTTTACTTCTCCATTTCTTTTCTGGATCATCATCCATATCACATTCCCTAACAGTAGATCAAAGCTCTGTCTTGGTCACTTTTCTCTTAAACTGTGGAGCCCAGAACTAAACACAGTCCTCTAAATGAGGTATGACAAGGACGTCATCTCGTAATTCTGTACCTCTCTTAATGCAACTCAGTGTACCATTAGTACTTTGGCCACCCTATCACACTGCTTATAACATCAAACTCAAAATCAGGTCTCCTGACTCCTAGCCGAGTGCTTTTGTCCAGTCCATTAAAAACTCTCTCCAAAGGGAATTCTGTAGGTATCACTGTTTGTCAGGCTTGCTTCTAGACAAGGGCAAATTGCAACAGAGCTAGCAGACAAATCTTGGGCAACTGCCCCATTTCCACAGCAGGCCCTAAGGCTTGTAGAGGATGAGTCGTCATATGTGTTTGGCTGTGCTGATTCTCAGACGTGCCTAGTAGCAGAAAGTAGAATGAGGATATAAACATAGCCACCAAAGAGAAACAATGAGTAGCAAAAATCAATGAAGCATAAAAGGTCTGTGTGTGCCTCATTGATTTTTGTTCCCTGCTCTCTGAGTTGTTAGGCTGGTGACCATCGGTCTCTTCATTTACCTCACTTCCTTTCTTTGCTCTTTCTGTGCTGCTGGCTCTCCTTCCTCTGTGATGCTGCTTAGCATTTCATAGCACAATTCATTAGCTGGTGGCCACCTTTTTCCTTAGAAAAACAAGATGGACACTTCCAGAGTCCAGGGCACTGCATTTGAAGGAAGCAGCCTAATGTGGTGATCACTAGATTGGGAGCCAGAAGATTTGGGTTCAAATCTCAGCTATGCAATATACTACCTTTGTTTTGTTTGGCTACTATGGGCACCTGTATGCATTTTTACCATCTCTGAACCTCAGTTTCTTCATCTGTTTAATGTTAGTGTTGAGCTAGGTGACTGGTAAAATCTCTTCCAACTCTAAAAATCTTATGATCATAAGTGGTTTCTAATGCTCTGAAATATTTGGGATGGCCTTTTGGCTAACCTAGTAGGAAAAACGTTATAATTAATATAATGTTCTATGGACTAATTGCAGATAAACCTCACATACATCAGCTGTATTTATTTAAATCACACACTTTGCTCATGATTTCATTTTTTCTTTCATATCGGATTGTCTTAGTTCTATCTTGCCTTTGTCTCCAGCATGAAACTGCTACCAAGGGCCAACCTAGAGCATAGGATTTGTTGTGGGTGGGGAGGGCCATGCAAGTTAGCAGGGAGAAAATGAAGAAGAAATCACTGCTTTCACTTCATAGGAAGACTCAACAACTTTCTCCCCTAGTGGTATGAGTTCTCCATAAAGGTATTTAGGTAAAAATTATATGCCATATGCCACCTTGGGTATACTCTTTGCCTCGTCCTCTCCCCCACAAGTTTTCCAATTCTAGCTCTGAGAACAGTAATCTAATTAACACAATCATTCTAGGAAAGGACATGTCAATTAGGCCAACCTAATTGGCCTACTCACTATTTGCACTATGGCCCCAGTCATCATTCCCTCTGACTTTTCTGTTCTTACTGGCTATATCTCCCATATACATACATATACACACACACATATGTGTTTGTGTGTATGTGTGTGTGTATTGCCTTCCCCTATTTGAATGTAAACTCCTTGAGGGCAGGGCTCCCTTCCTCCTTCTTTTTCTTCCTTCCTTCCTTCCTTCCTTCCTTCCTTTCTTCCTTCCTTCCTTCGTTTCCTTCTTTCTTTCCTTCTGTCTTTCTGACTTTTTACCTTTGTCCTTTATCTTTTTCTGTCTCTTTTTTCTTCCCTTCTGTTTTCCCTTTCCTTCTTCCCTCCTCCATTTTTTTCTTTCTTAGCTCGGTAAGGTTCCAAGCTCTGTCACTGATCTTGAATTTGTTTAATGCAGATTGTTTAATGAAATTCCAGCTCACATTTCTGTAGTGCTTTGAGATTTATAAAGCACTTTCCTCATAATAATTCCTGTAAGACAAATAGCAAAAGTGTTGGTCTGTCCATTTTACAGATGAGCAAACTGAGGCCTAGAGAAGTGAAATGACTTGTCCATGGTCACACAGCTGATAAACTAATGAAACCTAGGTCTTCTAGGTCCAAGGCTTATTCTGTTATACTACCTGGAGCCATAACATGCATTCTAGCAAGTGATGTACTTGCAATGCCAGATCCACAAAAGCCTACAGGTATAAATACTGAAGATAGATACATTAATCAGAGACAGCAGGGTGGATAGAGTGCTGTTTTTGCAATAAGGAAGACTAGTGTTCATCTCCTGCCTCAGATGCTTATATGCTATGTGACCCTGGGCAAGTCACTTAACTTCTGTATGCCTCAGTTTCCTTAGTTGTAAAATGAGATGCTATTACCTCCACCTCACAGGGTGTTGTTTTGTTTTGTTTTTTAGGATCAAATGAGATACTCTTTGTAAAATGCTTTGCAAACTTTAAAGTGCCATAAAATGTGTAAATCACATTTAAAGCTAAATGTGGCCTTCTTTCTCTTTGGGGAAGATCAACTTGAATAATGTAAAGTTCTAGTTGACAAACTGGAGAGTGCCAGGTCTGGAGTCAGGAAGACCTGAGTTCAAATCTGGCCTCAGACTTACCTGTGTGACCCTGGTCAAGTCATCTTCAGCCTGCCTAGATTTTCTCATTTGTAAAATAGGGATAATAACAGCACCAATGGCCTAGCATTGTTTGAGGATAAAATGAGATGATATTTGTAAAGCACTTTGCAAATTTTAAAGCAACATATAAACGCTAGTTATTATTACTGTTACCATTGTCATTGTTATTTGGAGAAAAGCAACCAGAATTGTAAGGAAGAGCTCGAAAACACACCATACGAGGGTCACCTGGAGGAACTGAGGTTTTAGCCTGGTGAGGAGGCTGAGGAGAATCTCAGAGACATAAAATCTTTCAAGTCTTAGAGTCATCAGATCTAATTGGGATCGGAGTTGTTCTGCTTTACCCCAGGGGGAGGAAGTAGGAGCAATGGATGGAACCCACTGAGAATTAGATTTTTGACTCCTGAATCAGAAAGAACTTCTCAGTAATGAGCTATCTAGCAATAGTGGGGAGTTCATTGGACTTTTTCAGAAGGAGCTGAATAGCCACCTGTTGGACCATCCTGGAGGGCATTGAGTCATCAGTCAGGCTAGGTGTAGAACTAGGTCTTCTCTAAGGTCCTTATCACCTCTCAGACACTGTAATAAATATGAATTAAATCACCCTTTAACACAGTGTACTCGAAATTCAGTGCAGCCCGTGTTCCTTCACTTCTTGGAAATGAAGAGAGTAGACAGGAGCTCAGCTTCCCTAACCACTGGGTCAGATTTGCAGTGAGAGGAGTGGCTAAGAACCTACCCTTCTTTATTAACCTTTCCCAAATCTTTTCTCCCAAATCTCCTACATAATTCCACAGAGCCTCTCCAGAGAGGGTCAGGGGAAAGGATGAGCATAAGCTATTCAGGAAAGTGCTTTGTAAATAGTCAAATGCTGTCTAAATGGAAGGTAATGTTAGTCTTCTTTTTTTTAAAATTTAAACTCATTTTATTTTAATGGAGATCTACCTCCTCTCCCTCCTACATCCCCTTTACCTAATTCTCTAAAAGTAGCTATGGAGCTGTAGAGCAGGAGTTCTCCTTCTGGGGCTTGTGTAGAACTGTGGATGGATTTCAGGGGGTCCATGAACTTGGGTGAGAAAAATACAGCCTTATTTTCTTTTGAAAAAAAATCTTTTAAAAAAGATCGACAATACACCTTCTCTCCCCTTCTCCCTTCCCCCAACTGAGAAGGCCAGGGTCTTCCACTGCATCCTGTGCCATTTCCAATTGTCCTGATCTATATCTAGCCACTGGACCCAGATGGCTGTGGAGGAGAAGGTGAGGCTGGTGACTTTGCACAGCCCTCCCTCACTTAAATCCAATTCACTTGCAAGTTATGGCATCTTCCTGATGTCATGGTCCTCTTGGAGAACAAATGACAAAGCACAACCACAACTGAGAAGGCAAGAAAGACAAAAATCTGTTATAAATACATACAGTCAAACAAAACAAATTATGATATTGGCTGTGTCCAAAAAATTATTTTCTCAATCTGTGCTGAGTCCTTCCACCTCTCTGTCAAGAAGGTTATTCAAATGAGTCAGGCCATTTGCAAATATTTTTTATACACTATTTATATGGTTGAGTAGCTGGATGGTGTAATGGGTAGAGTATTAAGTCTGAAGGAAGACTCCTCTTCCTGAGTTCAAATCTGAAATTAGACACTTACTAGCTATGTGACCCTGGGCAAGTCACTTTACCCTGTTTGCCTCAGTTTCCTCATCTCTAAAATGAGCTGGAAAAGGAAATGGCAAACCACTCCAGGATCCCTAATAAGAAAACCCTAAATGGATTCACAAACAGTCAGACATGACTGAAATAACTTAACAACAACCACATTTGTATAGTTATGTGCTGTCTGCACTGATAGAATCCAGGGTCTTTGAGGGAAGTGCCTGGCACATAGTAGTAACTTTAAAAAATGCTATTTGATTGATTGATTGATTGGTTGAATCAGAGGGTGGCCAGGAAATTCCTAGTGAGCCTCCACGTCTGGGGGTTCTGTGCTGGCAGCCAGCTAAATGTTGCTGCCTCAGATAGACAGGTCTGTCTTTCACCTAGAAATCTCTGGGGCAGCAGTGACTAGGGCTACTGTGCCATTGGTGGGCCAGTGGAACTTTGGTTAAATTATTTTGTCATGTATGGACATTAAAATGAAAAATAAAGACTTGGCCCCTGGATAGGAAGTATATCAACTTGAAGACAACTGAATAGCTGGTTATGACTGGCTTTATAGCATTTGATAAGGTCCAAGCATTGCACAGTCCATTATTTAACACCCAAATTATTTCTCCCCTAAACCAACAAATAACATATTCCTTTTATTCCATAAATATTGCATATTCATTTCCCTCAGAAATTTTCCCTGTTAGAAAGGAACTTAGTCCTGGCATACTACAAAGCCTTGCCTCCCATCTTCTAGGTTAATTATCCTAAAACTCCATTTGGATCATGTCACTTTCCTGGTTATTAGCTTTCTAACCACAATACCCAATTGACTATTGATTTTTCCTCCACACCATATCTAGCATACAAATCCTTTTTTCATCCCAATATCACCATTCTGCAGTTCATCCTCCTCACAGATGCCAAAATAATCTTCCCAAAAGCACTGGTCTGACCATGCCACACTCTCTCTCAAGGACCTTCAGTGGCTCTCTATTGCCTCCAGGATAAAATACATTTTTCAGCTTGGCATTTAAAGCACTTTACAATGTAATTCTGGCCTATATACTTTTTCATATTTATCTCATGCATTCTATATTTCAACCAAACTGAATGACTCATGGTTTTCCAAACTTGGTATTCTATCTCCTGCCTTTTCCCAGAATGTTCCCCTATGTCTGGAAAGCATTTCTTCCTCACCTCTGTCCCTTACAATCCCTAGCTTCTTTCAGGACTCAGCTCATGTACGAATCTTATAGGAAGTCTTTCTTTATTCCCTTAACTAATAGTGTTTTCTCTTTCCTCAAATTTCAAACATACACACATATATACATGTATTTATACATATAATACATTTGTGTATATTATATATATTTACATGTACATTTATCTCTTTATATATATATTCCTTTGGCAAAATGTGAGCTCCTCAAGGGCAGGGTCAGTTTTTCATGTTGTCATATCCTCATCATTTAGCATCGTTCTGTGCACATAGTAGGCCCATAATGAATGCTTATTTGTCTTAGTTTGGTTCAGTGGCTTCCCTCTGTTTACTGGATCAAGTCCAAATTCCTTAGTCTATATTCAAGATCTTATACAGTCTGGCTCCAAATTCTCAACTTGAAACTGGAAGGCCTATCCAGTTTAATTCAGTTTTGAAAAATTGAGTGCCTACCATGTGCAAAGTTGTATCCTAGCCACTGAGAAGAATACAGAGACGGATAAGGCACACAAAACAAATTGCAAAGAATAGGGGCAGCTAGGTGGCGCAGTGGATAGAGCACCGGCCCTGAAGTCAGGAGGACCTGAGTTCAAATCCGGCCTCAGAACAAACTGTTGACACATACTAGCTGTGTGACCTTGGGCAAGTCACTTAACCCCAATTGCCTTACCAAAAACAAAACAAAACAAACAAACAAACAAAAACAAATTGCAAAGAATGTACAATGTGAATTAGTACAGAGGAGGAAGAGTATACTTCTGGACTGGGTACTATCTCCCTAATCTCTATATCAGGGATTATAAGCTTGGAGTCCATAGACCCTTTCCCATGGATCCTTGGATAGATTTCAGGAGATCTGTGAACTTAGGTAGGAAAAAATACCTCTTTATTCTCATGAAATTGTAATTGAAACAGCATTTCCTTCAATTATTTAAAAATGTTACTCTGAGAAGAGGTGAATAAACTGCAATATACTGCCATAGGGGTCCACAGCCCCCCAAAAATGTTTAAGAACCATGCCCTATCTACTATCTCAACTACAACCTAACTCTGGCATACTTACTTTGGGGAGCATATTTAAAGAAAGTCCTGCTCTTGTGTTGTTGCTAACCCTATTTTCACCCCCAGGTCTCAGAATGCCCTAGTCTCTGCTTGGTTAAGCGCTGTTCATTTTTAAAGTCTTCCCTCTTCTAGGCAACCTTTCTTGTCTACCCTAGCTGACAGCAAATTGTTCTGTCTTTGTATGCCCATCATACTCACTGTCTAAACCACTCATTTGGTGCTATATATTGTATTATATTATATTATATTATATATTATATTATATTACATTACATTATATTGCATTGTTATATTGTGTCATATTATATTATATATTATATCATATCATATCACATTATATTACTCAACTGGGTGGTACAGTGGATAGAGTGCAAGGCCTGAAGTCAGGAAGACTTATCATCCTGAGTTCAAATCTGGCCTCAAACACTAGCTGTGTGACTCTGGGTAAGCCACTTCACCCTGTTTGCCTCAGTTTCCTCATCTGTAAAATGAGCTGGAGAAGGAAATGGAAAACCACTGCAGTATCTTTGCCAAGAAAACCCCAAACGTGGTCACAATGAGTCGAATGTGACTGAAAAATGACTAAACAACAACATATGTGTTTGTGTCTCTCTCTCTCTTTGTGTGTGTGTGTGTGTATATATATATATATACACATATACACATATATATGTGTATATATATATACACACATATATATTATACACATATACACACACTACGTTGTGCTGTTGTTTTAACTTTTGTGTGTGTTTGACCTTTGGACTAGATGATCTCTAAAATCTCTTCTAGTTATATTCTTCCATGGTTCCTCAACTGCTATATTTTTCCCAATATAAGTTACCCTTGGATATAAACAGTCAACATTAAGTGAGCTCTAAGCTTTATATTTCCCCATCCATCCTTACTCTGCCTAAAACAGTACATATATGTACTGCACATATATGAAAGGGATTTAATGTTTGTTGCATTAAATATCTTTGGAGGGGGAAGCCCAGACATTTCATACACTGAAAAAGAACTGTGTATTTTACTATCCTCTGAAAAAGAGCACCAATTGTGGCCACACCTGGGCTTTATAAAATACAAATACAAAGAGATTGTGGCTTATGTTCAGATCAGTATATTGGACTGACTGGGGCAATATCTGTGTATGCCCTGGGCTAAACACAAATTTATGAGTATTTGGCGCTCAGTAGATGCTTGATGGCAATGCCAATACTTGTGAGTGCTCTATCCATGTGTGTCAGTAGTTCTTTGGTAATACTGTTTGTTTGCATGTTTATGCAATGTTTTTTGTCTCTTGTTAGGTGGCAAATGGATAGAGCACTGGACCTGGAGTAAGGAAGACCTGAGTTTAAATCCAGTCTCAGATACTTCCTAGCTGTGTAACCCTGGGCAAGTTACTTAACTTCTGCCTGCCTCAGTTTCCTCATGTGTAAAATGGGGATAATAACAGCACCTACCTCTTAGGGTTGTAATGAGGATAAAATCAGTTTAAAAAGAAAATTCATAAAATGCTTTGCACATCTTAAAGGTGCCATCTAAAGGCTGGCTATTATTATTCTCATGTCTTTCTTCCTCTTCCTGCAGCCAGTCCTTTGTGGAAAGTGCAGAGGCTGTTAGCTCTGTATATCATTTCCTCTACACAGAAATGTAAATGTTAGTCGATTGTGAGCTTTGAACTTGAACCTCTTGATGTTAGTATCATTTGGAGAGCACTAAATTGTGGGATATTTTTGTGGTCAAACTATCCCAGCTCACTGAAAAGCTTTTGCTTTAAGTATACACAGAAGATCCATTTTTGTGGCTGGCGGGCCATGTCATTCACTTTCTCCCTCCCCAGGTGTTTACTCTGATTACTTCAGGAAAACTTTATATTTCAGTACATCATTACAGGCAATAACTCAAATTAACTTCCCTGCACCTAATTCTGATTTTCTAAGAGTTCATGCCATGAGATCACAGGCAGAACCCAGAATTAGGACAGAGGTGTGCTATTTTTTCTAAAGCATGCTGAAAATGAGGATTTCTTCTTAGAATGATGGTATTATGTTGTTCAGTTGTTTCAGTTGTGTCTGACTCTTTGTGAACGCTTTTGGGATTTTCTTGCAAAGATATTGGAGTGGTTTGCTGTTTTCTTCAGCTCATTTTACAAAGAAGGAAACTGAGGCAGACAGGGTAAAATGACTTGCCTAGGGTCACACAGCTACTAAGTGATGAGACCTGATTTGACTTTGGGAAGGCGAGTCTTCTTGACTCCAGGCCTGGTACTCTATCCACTACTCCACCTAGCTGTCCTTGATGATGGTATTAAAAGAAACAAACAAAAAAAGGAGTCTATAAGATTAATGATTAGCTAATTGCATTCACTACATTATTTTCTCCAGACGTGGACTTAAAGAAAGCATTATTTTCTAGGCTCTGCTGTACGTACCTAGGAGGCACACACAAGAAAGAGGATGCTGCTGTTGGTGGTGAAGAATTATGCTGCCCCAGTGGGAGCAAGGTTTTCATTGTTGGCACCTCCTGAGCCACACTGTTCATCATTATTTCATGCCTCTTCTGAAGTGCTTTGGCTAACAAGTATTATAGGAAGTTCCCATCTGTATATCCAAGAGCAAAAAGGCAGAAAGGTTTATTTCAGGAATATTACGTTTGCAAAAGGGTCCCCTCACCCCCTCTTAGCCGAGGAATAGATAGAATCAACTTGTGATGAGAATCTTATCTGAGACAAGGCTCATGAAACATGAGATAGTTAATCTTTTCCCAGGCAAGTGAGAGCTCAAAGGACACACTGCCCACTTGGATAGAGGAGAGCATTTCATAAAGGGAAGTGGGACTTGGGCTAATACCATGGATATTCCAAGGTTACATGCTGCTACCTAACCTTGACTGTTTATTCCTTTGTCTCTGAATCATTGACTTAGAGACAATTTGATGCACGAGAAACACCACAAGACTTAAAGTTAGAATATCTAGATTTGAATTCTGGTTCTGACACTTCCTGGACGTATGACCTTAGCATTTGCCACTTTGAACCTCATTTTCTTCATCTGTAAAATGGGGGTGATAATTCTTGAACTATCTCCATCCCTCTAAGGGTTGTTGTGAAAACACTGAAATCTATAAAAATGTATATAAATATAAGTTATTATTAACACCAAATTAAGACTGTTATCTGGATACTGGATACAGTAATTGCATTTTGAATGGATCCCTTTCTGTTTCTTTTGGGATAAAATGGGCAGGAAGAACATCTTTTTAGGCCTTCTCTTCATCAAAATCATTATCATCATCACCCATGCCCAAAATACTTATTAAGTGCCTAATGGTGTGAGATAATTACTGCATATAGAATTAGTATCATTACAGACAATGACCCAAATTAACTTCCCTGCACCTGATTTACATTCCTAATGGTTCGTACCCTGGGATCACAGGTGGGACCAGGAAATAGGACATACCCTCCCAAACAGTGATTCCTGACACATTTTTTTCCCTCTGCTACTTCACAGTGTCTCCAGTGATCTCAAAAAGAAAGTTTTAAAGTTCTCAAATTGCATCTAGAGTTAGAAAGACCTGTGTTCAAATCCAGCCTCAGATACCTGCTAGCTGTGTGACCCTAGGCAAGTTGTTTAACTGCTATCTGCCTCAGTTTCCACAACTGTAAAATAGCAATAATAATAATAATAATAGCACCTACCTCCCAGGATTGTGGTGAAGATCAAATGAAATAATGTTTATCAATGTTTAGCACAGTATCTGGCACATAGCAGGTGCTATGTAAACATTAACTAACATTATTGTTATTCATTTTAATTATAGTTTGCCTTAATTTAAAGAAAATGTCAAGCCTTAAATCAAGTGATATCTTCTCTAGCTTTTGTATCCTGTCAAGTCCCAGTGTGAGTTGATAGTTGGCAGGTTTATCATAGATTGTCTTATCTAATCCATGTCTCAGCAATATCCTGGGAACATCAGCTGCCATCTCCTCCATGACCTCTACAACTCAAACTGATCTCTCCCTTTGCAGCTTTCTCACAGCACTATGTCCAGACCTCTCCCCATATTTCTTCTGTTCTGCCACATATCATTATTATTTGTGGCCACGTGAAGTATCCTCGATCTTAGCCAAAAGGAGAGAAAGTTCAGCTCCACCCCCACCCCCACTTTAATTTGTATACTCTTTAAAAGTAGAGTCTGTGTCATGCATTACTTCCATATATCCAACACAAAGCGCAGTGTCCTGAACATAACAGGTACTGAATAAATATTTGCTGAATTGAATTTGAACTCCTATACAATTATGATTATCATTTTTTCACCATTTTGATGCAGATAGAAATGTTCCTAGTACATGCCACTATCATGCTATCATTCTTTTACATTCATATTCTGTGGACTTGTGTGTAGGTGGCTTAAAAGCATTCTTTTTTTGGTAACTGAATAAGAGTATTGGGATATAAGCTCAACAATGATGGCATCACTGAAAGTGTCTTTGGCACAGCTCCAGTAGCAAAGAGAATGACAGGAACACCATGTACCTCATCCTGTTCCTGCATCATTTTAATTCCCTATTTAATGAAATTAGAGTTAGGGTTATTAAGCAGGGTTCCTGTTAATAATGATTAATGATTATTATTATTACTCTCATTATCACCAGCCTCTTGTTTGATGGGGTTCAAACAGAAATGACTGTAGGACAAGTTATTATCTTGCTATTATTCTTTTATTTCTAATATTCTACATAGTATCGCTCAGGTGAATCAAAGATGTGCTTGTTGTGGTTGAATGTATTAGGGTGTTACCTCATCCTTTGTAGGCTTGTTGAAAGCATCCTCAGCACAATTTTAGGGGCAAACAGGATAACAGGGATAGTATATATTGTATATTGCTAACTCCTCAGATACCAATTCATCTTCATCATCACCATCATCATCATCATCATCATCATCATTAATGGGCATTTACATGCATTTAAGCTCCCCCCCACCCACCCAGAGGTGTTTAAGTAGAAGTTTTAAAGCCACTTGACGAGGATACTGGTCACCTGTTATGTGCCAGGCATTATGTGCCAAGTTCTAGGGATATAAAGAAAGGCAAAAACACGGTCCCTGATCTCAAGGATCTCACATTCTAATTGCAGACAACATGAAAGCAACTACTTACATACAATTCATATATAGTTTAAATGGGAGATTATCTCTCAGAGAAGGCACTTGTGAGGAATGCGGGTAGGGATTGGGCAGATGGGAAAAGGCTTGTTATAGAAGGTAAGATTCTGGCTAAGGCATGAAGTAAGGCATGGAGGTGAGGGAATAACCAATGAAAAGGCACGAAGTCAGATGATGGAGAATTGTTTTGGAAGAACAACAAACAAAAAATATAATGTGTCTGAAACATTGAATTTGAAGAACAACGTTGGAAACATAGGAAAGGGCCAGACTGTGAAGGACTTAAAAGCCAAAGAAAGGATTTTATATTTCATCTTGGAGGTAACAAGGAGCCACTGGAATTTATTGAGAAGGGGGTAGCAGGTGTCATAGTCAGTCCTGTCCTTTAGGAAGATTCCTTTGGTATTCGAGTACAGGATGGCCTGGAACGGGGAAAGGCTTAAGTCAGGCAGACCAACCAGCAGGCTATTACAATAGTCTAGGAATGAGGTGATGAGGGCCTGCACCAGAGTGATCGCTGTAAAGAAAAAGAGGATATATATGAGACATGTTGTGAAGGTAAAAATAGCAAGGCTCGGTAACAGATTAGTTATGTGGAATGAGTGTTAGTGAGGGGCTGAGGATGCCACCAACAATGTGAACCTGGGTGACTGAGAAGATGATGGTACCCTAGCCAATAATAGAAGAGTTGGCAAAAAAGGAAGTTTGGTGGGGTGGGGAGAGCTAATAAGTCCTGTTCTATACATTTGAAGTTTAACATGCCTATTGGACAACCAGTTTGAAATGACCCAAGAGACTGGAGGTCAAGAAAGAAGTTAGGACTTGATAAATAGATCTGAGCATCATCTACATGGAGATGATGATTGAACCCAAGGGAACTGATGAATTCACTAAGCAAGATAGTATAGAAAAAGAAGAGGAATAAGTAAGTATAAGGTCACATAGGAAGGAGGGCTATGACAGGGATCTTTTCCATTAGTCAGAAAACCAGCAGAAGTCTCTTGACTTGGTGAAAACCTGGAGTCTGGGCCTTTGCCATACCACCTGTGTTTGCCAGGGCTACTGCCAGGTCACTGGTCTCCAGCAGTAAGCATGGCTGTTGAAGGATAATTCTCCTTTTTAATTACTCAATCTAGGAATTTTTTTTTCAAAAAAATTTTTAACATTCATCTCTAAAATTTTGAGTTCCAAATTCAAGAGCTTCTTTTAATTAAACAGCGATTTAGAAGAATCCATAATTCTCTTCCACAATCAGAGAAGGCACAGGTTGGATACAACAAGAAATAGTCAAGGATGGATTTACTCCCTCTTTTGCCAAATACCTGTTTTAGGATGCTTGCCACCTGTTTTCTTTCTTTCCCTAGTAGCCAGGAGCCCTTTCCCACTCTTAAAATTATGCCAAAAAAGATCAATCCCAGCTGTGCCACCTCTGGAATGGCAGTTACAACAGGAGGAAGGCACTCACCTCTGGGGAGGACATCAATTGCCCCTTCATTGGTCAGGTGCCCCCAAAGTACAAGGCGTCTCTGTTCATTTGGCTGGGGAAAAGCATGTGAGTTAAGTCCCTGTGCTAGAAGGTTCCCTTACTCAAAACTGTATCCACAATGCCAAAAAGAAAAAAAAACCCAACCCAAAAGGCATTATTACAATGATGTGAAACAAATTCCCAACATGCACAATGGATGATTTAGAATAGCCAGTAAGTAAATGCCTATAAATTCACTATTGCCGAAATGAGAATTTTAATCTAGATGGGAAGGGGCTGTGTCCTGCTTTTTTTTTGTGTCTTCAGTGCCAGGCACTGTGCAAAGTGCTGGGAATCCAAGTAAAGGCAGAAAGACAGTCTCTGCTCTCAAAGAGCTTATATTCTAATGGGGGAAGGGGAGGTGACAAGGGCTTATGATGGGAGAGCTGTGGTAGGGAAGGGCAAGGAGGTTTCCCAGTATTGAGGTTTGTTGGAGAAAGAACCCTGAAGAGTTGGGAGTGGATCCCTGAGAGGAATGTTGGAATGAACGTGGCTGGCCTAGGTACTTTCCTTAAAATGGAGATTCTGGTTTGCTGAATGAAAAAAATGAACCAATGAATGAAATGAAAGGAAAGACTGAACTGGTCAAATGACTCACTTTCCCTTGAGCTTCTTGCCACTTCCTCCAATTAGAATACTTTCCTTCATCCAATATTTGCCTATAAAAATCCTACCCATCCTTCAAGACTCAGCTCAAATGCTGCCCTTCCATAAAGCCTTCCCTGATGACCCAGCTGAAAGTGATCTCTTCAGCCATGAAATACCACAATCTCTTGTTCGTGTCATGGAAAAAGCAACAGATTTGATAGACAGCAGACTGAATTTGAGCCCCACCTTTACCATTTGGCTTTGTGGCAATGGGAAGTTATTCTCCTCTCTGAAACTCAGTTTCCTTATCTGTAAAATGGAGGAAAGAATCAAAGACTTCTCAGACTTGGAGGAGGTTCCTCCTTTAGTCCAGCCTGTACCTGAACTAGAATCCCTTTACAGTATCCTGGTCAAGTGGCCTTAAAAATTCTACTTAAACACCTCCGGGTGAGGGGGGAGCTCAAAGCTGAACATTCCAGTTTTGGATGGTGCCCATTTTCCTTATATTGGGTCAAAACCAGCCTGATGTCTATCCTCTGGCCCTACTTCTGCAAAATAAGGTTCATCTCTCTTCCACACAACAATCCTTCAAATAGAAATTTTTCCAGTAGGGCATTGTTTCAGGTGACTGCAACATCCTATTATCCCTCATCAGGCTGTACTCTTGGTTGTCAACATCCTTTTTAAATGTGGCATCTAGAATAGAGCATAGCATTTTAGATGTACTATTATCAGGACAAAGTTAAGCAGTACCATTGCCTCTCTTATTCTGAACAGTCTACAAAGGTCATATTAAGGAAGTGTGGTGCAGTGGATAGAGAGCAGGCCTTGGAGTCAGGAAGAGCTCTGATAAAATAGCTGTGTAATCAAAGACAAACCTCTCTATGTCCCTGGCAACTCTGTAAGTCTATAGAATTAAAAGAAGTTTCTGATCTGCCTCTGTGGAGGGAATTTCCATTACTAGGGAGTTTTTTTTCCCTTGATGAGTTTACAAGTTTGGACCAAAAAACAAAAAAACCCAAATAAATCATATTGACCTTTTTGACTACTATATCATATCACTCACTTATCACATTAAATTTATAGTTCATTAAAAAAATACCCAGAACTTTTTCATATGGAAGCTATGTGTTATAGTTGAAAGAGTGCTGGATTTGAACTCATAAGACATGGGTTCAGGTGCCTGTTCTGCCACTTATATCTGTTTGATATTGGTTAGGTCACCTAACCTCCTTTGACTTCAGTTTCCTTATCTATAAAATAAGGGTCTTGGTCCATACAGACCCCTAAAGTTCTCTCCAGTTCAAAATCTATGACTCTATGATGGTCTGGTCATATCTCTCCTGTCCTGTTGTAGTACCTTTTTTTAACCCAAGCATAGGACTTTATATTTATCTTAATTAAACCTCATCTTATTAGATTTAACCCATTCTAACTTGTCAATATCTTTTTGATATTGATTCTGTCACCCTGGATGTTACTTATCCTTCCCATGTCTATGTCCTCAGAAAAATGGATAAACATACCATCTATGCTTTGATCTGAGTTATCGATGATAACATCGAATAGAGAAGGGCTATAGGAATCCTCCCTCTATCATCCCTGAAAGTGTTCGTTCAGCCTTTATTTGAAATTCTTTTGAGTTTCTGTGGACAAAAAAAAATCGTCATGAAATGGCTGCCCTTTTGGTGATGAGTTTTTCAGAGCCTTATGAGACTGGTCCTCACACAGTCGGCACATAGCCTGGTACTGCAGGCAAGGTCAAAGTAGAGCCTACCAGAGCTTGCAGTCCCTTAACTTCATAGATTTCAAGCCCCTGGGGACAGTCACCTCCACACCATTATAAGGCATCAGAATAGGCCTTTAGGAAAAGATGCCACAGATTGAACAGAGGAATCAACAGTGTCTGATGAGGTTGTAAATGTGACAAACCTTTTCTTGGGGCACTTCACCCAGATTGTGAAAGAGGCACACAATGTTATTCTTACTCAGATAGAGATGCTGGATTGACCATTATTTATGAGACGTACTATGCCTCCCTCCACGGTGAGTTCAAAGCAACTCTGATGCTTCATCTTTCAAGAAGCCTTGCCTGATGCTTCCACTATGGCCCATGTCTTGTTCCTTCTTGTACTATAGTCATTGGTGTGTTTTTCTAATTCCTCCTAGACTGTAAACTTAATGGGAGAAGAGATTACTAATTTGTATCTCTCTCTAACCTTTCTGGACCACCCACCAATCCCTCTTGTCTGCTACCTAGCAGAGTGCATTGTATACAGTCAGCATTCAATAGGATTTTTTTTTCTAATATTAAGTAAATCTGAGCAGTGCCACTAATCATTAATCTTTGTGTCTGATCATACAGCAAGTTTTGAATCCACCAGCTACACTACCACCTAGCATGTATTTATCTTGTCCACATGGCTATCATGAAAGATAGTTCAAATGCCTTGATGTAACCCAAGAAAATATATCTAGGCATTGCCTTGATCTATCAGTCTAGTAACCCTGTCAAAAAAAATGAAGTTAATCTGTTATCATTTATTCATGATGAAACCATGCTGGTTTTTAGTGATCACTCCTTCCCATTCTAAGTCCTCTTAAATGATTGCTCTAATACTGTGTTCTGGAGTGTTGCTAGGAATCATCTCAAGCTCACCAACATGCAGGATTGCTCTGGGGGCTTATTTAATGAGAAAGACCAAGGCTAGCACATGTGTGGACATTTAAGATAGAGTGAGCAAGTCAAGGCTAAGTGCTTTAAAGGGAGCAAGGCAGTATATGCAGTTGGTGTAGTTTTTGGAAAAGAGTAACCATGACAGCAGGGGGTGAAGGGGTGGAGCAGAGGGTGGTGGTGGTGGTGGTGGCAGGGGTGGTGGTGGTGGTGGTGGTGGTGGTGGTGGTGGTGGCAGGGGTGGTGGTGGTGGTTAAATGTTCAGACCTAAAAGAAGGAGGAGAAACATCAGAAGTTCTAAATTTTGAGAATTCAAGTGAACACTTCCAGGGAGTGATCTGGAGGAGAGATACTAAAGATTCAGTCTGGGGCCATTTGCCCACCTCTTCCTAGGAGGTGCCATGCTGGAGGTCAGAGCTACAATGTCTCTTTTATCTCCCCTCTAACTAAGAAGGGCTATCATAAGTTAGCTTAATTTTCTTGCTCAGAGGCATAGTGGGGTTAGGATGCTTCTCTACCATCCCTTTCCATACTAATTCAACACCTCATAAACCTCAGTGTGGTTTTATGGAAAGAACATCAAGTATAGAATTAAAAGGCCTGGGTTTGAATCCTACCTCTGCTACTTATAACCTGTGTGACCTTGGATAGAACACTCTCAGGGCCTCAGTTTCCTCATCTGCAAAATAGGTCTGCTCTAGACGACCTCAAAGACCCTATCCAGCTCTAAATCTCATGATCTTTACTATTGCATGGGCCTGACCATCACATTCTCCTCAGTAAATTCTGGTGGCTCCTTTTTAGTTCTAGGATCAAATGTAAACTCCTTTACTTAGCATTTTAAAGTCCTTCATAACCTGTCCCCAACTGACTTCTCAAGTCTATGATATATGTACATTACTTCCCTTCCTGCTTCCAACTGTCCAGTCAAACTGGTGTTACATTCCTCATCTGTGATTCTCTATTTCACCCTCTCCCCTCTTATGTACTGTATATCCCCCATGTCTAGGATGGGGGAATTCCTCCATCCTCCTGTTCGTCTCTTAGAACCCCATGGTCTCCTTCAAGACTTATCTCAGGCAATACTTTCTGCATTAGACTTTTTCTCATCCCTTCCCATTGCTAGTGGCTTCCCCAGCAACATCACTTTGTATCAGTTTTGTATATATGTGTATACTGTCTCTCTCTGCTACAGATAATCTTGAGGGCAAGGACTCTTACTTGTGCATCCCCATTGACTAGGCATACATGTGCCTGGCACATCACATGTACTACTAGTAAATACTTGTTGAATGATTAATTACTCCTGCATCGTGGGTCTCATTAGTGCTCTCTTGTGGACATTGATTCGTTTGTTCCTGCCAAAGATAAAATAATCTTCCCAGTTATGTCTCCTTTAAGTTTTCCTCCCAATCAGTGACCACAGAGAGAGTGTTGAGTTTGAGGGTGTTGAGCTCGGATGGTGAATTCTGATTAGCTAAGGCTTATGTTCTGTCCTCTCTGATGCCGTGTGTCCATTTGCTCTGGTTCTTGACAGGATAACAAGACATATTGCTTTTCTAACTCAATTTTAGAAGCTGCTGTGGCTACACTGACTCAGAATGGCCCAGGCATGAATCTCCCATGGCTACTCTCCCTTATCCTCAGCCTACTCACAAATATTCTCTTGTCATCCATCCTAAAACCACACTAAGCCCTGACTTGTATGCTGTATCTATCATCCACATGTATGCGTGTTTGCCTAAGTCTTGTTACCTTAGTAAATAAAAATGGGGGGGGTGAAGAAATAAAGCAAACAAAAAAGAAACTTATTGAGTTTCCTGTTACTGTAGAGTTCAGCTAGAAACCCTGGAAGCCTCAGTCATTAAGTAAAAATAATAGTTGAACCTAGGAGCCGAAATAGACTTCAGAGACCATCTCATCTAAACTTCAGCCTTACAACAGGGATCTTTACCTGGGATCCACAAATCCTCTCAAAGTCTGTGTATAGCTTAGATAGGAAAAAAACCCCACATTGTTATTTTCACTAGCTTCTAAATGAAATTTGAAATTTCCTTCAATTATTTAAAAACATGTTTCTGAGAAGGGAGTCCATAGGCTTCTACAGCTTGTCAGAGGAATCCATGAAGAAACAAAAAAAAGTTAAGCACCCCTTAGCTGCTCTACCGAAATCTCTTTTACAACACTGATGGTAAACATTGATGCAAATAGCAAAATTGTGAAAGGAACTCCCACCTTTCCCCATCCCCCCCTTTTTCCCCTTCACTGCTAGAGGTAGGGACAGATAATGAGTTCAAGTTTTAGAAACACTGAATTTGGACTAACAGAACAAATGAGCTTCCAGAGCATCAGTGTGGAAATATCCTATAGGATTTCTTTCCGTGTGTGTGTGTGTGTGTGTGTGTGTGTGTGTGTGTGTGTGAGAGAGAGACAGAGAGAGACAGAGAGAGACAGAGAAATGGACATTTAGCCTACTTTAAGAATAATTTAATTTTTAAAAATTAAAAGTATTTTAGCATGAAACAACAGGCAAAGTTTTGTGAAATTTTCCTATGGAACATAACTGACAAGATCAACAGTAAGCCTTCACTTCTTTTCTAATGAGGAGTGAAGGTGATGCACATCTCTGAATGAACACTGAGACTAAATCACGTTTGCAATTTTTTTGATGACCTGCACACAGTACTGTTAACTTCATTTAGAATTTAAGGAGCCTTTATTATACCTAACTGAAAACTAAGTCAAATCCTACCTTCGTCCTTTCTTCCCCCCACAAAAAAACATTAATTTTAATGCCAATATTTAAAACAGGTGTGTGAACTGAAATTCTTCATAGACTTTCAATTCCCTCCATAGGCAAAACTTAGCAGTGGTTCTTGTACTAGGCATTGTAAAAGTTTATGACAACACCTTAGGTACAATATTGACTCCTATCTAGGTTTAAAAGAGAAAACTGCAGTTATTCAGGATAATTGTATGAAGTGCTATATTAATATATTAAACAAAAAAACTTTCTGATTTATGGGGAGAAATTTTTACCAGAATAAGCCTTGTTGGATGGCATGATCCTTTGCCAATTTTGCTCCTGTGTTGTTAAGAAGGGCAAGTCAGTTAGCAAGATGAAGTCTCCTCTTGAAACAGTGGCTTTTGGAAAATCATCATATTCTCCCTAAAAATGGCTCCCTGCAATGAAAGGGTCTCCATCCTCTAGATCTATTTCGGAAGGGAAAGGAATTAAACATCAGCATTCAGAGGAGGAGAATTTGCAGGAATTTCCTTAGTCAGTAAATTAAATATGTATGAATAGACCTGACGGACATTTAGGGCTTTATATTCAGATTCATAGAAATAAACAGTGTGACATAGAAGATAACCTATGTTATGACAAATCCTGATTCCCTGCAGTTTGCTCCATTGGTTATCAGAATAAGTACCCTGATATTTTAAGACCATCTTCCAAAATTTAGTGTGGTGTTTTTCCCAGCTAATTTTTTTCCAATGATATGTTTATGATTGTTATCTATTTCAAACCATCATATATATGCTTTTTTCCCATTCTTCATTTGGGGTGTCTGATGGATGTTCCCAACAGACCATGTGGCTTTTTAATTGAGTTGCATTTTGTGCTAGAAAAGAAGTGACCAAGCAGAAGAAGTAGGATGCAGCCAGTGGTGTGTTGGTAAATGTTTAACAACCCACTCTCCAAAAATGTATAACATACTTTTAAGTTTAATCTGTTTTGTTAACATTTTCTCCATCACTTTATTAATTCTAGACAATGAACAAAACAATAAATCAGCCTGATTTGTAGTATTTGTCAGTTTTCGAGGCATAAAATGCTCACCCTGAAAAAGTTAGCACAATAAAATTGAGCTAACTCCAGCCCACCCTGGAGAGTCAAGAAGACATGGAATAAAATCTTGCCTGTCACATATTGACTTTATGAACCTAAACAAGTTACTTAACTTCTCTCTGCCTCAGGCAACTTGCTAAAATTATAAATTGCAGACGTTGCCAATCTGAGTTGGTAGAGGGAGTTTCCTTATGTCAATGAAATCACAGTTATGTAACTGCTATTGATGCCACCATTGTATTTACATTACCTGTTGTTATGGTTCAGTTGTTTTAGTCATGTCCAACTCTTTGTGACCCCATTTTGGGGTTTTCCTGGCCAAAATACTGTAGTGGCTTGCCATTTCCTCCTCCAGCTCATTTTACAAATGAGGAAATTGAGGCAAACAGAATTAAGTAACTTGTTCAGCATCACACAGCTAGTAAGCATCCAAGGCTAGATTTAAATTCATGAAGATGAGCTTCCTGATTTCAAGCCCAGTGCTGTATCCACTGTACCACCTAACTGTACTGACTAATATATTAACTTAGTTTGGCACTCTTGGCTTTTTAGTCTTAAGTATAGTGAGAATACTACAATATTTGATGTCCACATGGGAAAATGTTCTCTATTTGAAACATCTGCCTACACAATCACGTTAAGAACAATTGATTTAAAACATGCCATTTTTCAGGAAGACTGTTTAAGCAGGCCATTGTGGTTCTAATGGACCTTCACAGGGCTTGGCTGAGATGCTCAGTATATTGTTTTTGTTTCTCTGAACTCCTGCATTTTAGAAAACTACTCTGTCTCCATCCCGTCAGTGGTTTGGGGCAGGGATGGGAAGATGTACATAGGGCTGACAGGAGGGTGGCAAGAATATTTAGGAACAATATTTATTGCCTAACATTTGTCATGGGGGATCCTTGCTGCTTAAGACTGATACTACTGAAAATGAGCTTGGGGGATAGACAGTAGCTTTGTATTTATATTTGGGGTCCTCTTGATGTGATTATGTTGCTTTTGGGTAAGTGATATTGCTGGTGATAATACCACAAGCTCAGCAAGAGCTACATTGCCTTCATCTGAAATGGTTGTTTTTCTCCAAAAATAATATTGGTCCAGGGACATCAGCATGATATGGACAATGCAAGGCAAATGCCAGAACAATAAGAAATAGACATAGAAGTAAACTGGGCACAATACTTTTAAACTAAAAGAACTTTTTAGTGAGTTTATGGTCATTTCAGGGATGCCTGGGTTGGCTTAGGGCTCCCAGACCTAGTAAGGAAACATAACATTAAGTTCCAGCAGATTAACACTGAATGACACCGTTCCCTGCCGTCTCCTCCCCAAGACACGTAAAATCTCCTTGTCTGGAAGTTTTACTGTTCATCCAGAAAGGATGACAATTGGATGGAGTTTTTTCATTCTCAAGTCATTTTTGTGTTTATACAGGGCTGCCAGCTTCCGAAATTATACTTTTATCCAGCTGAGTGGTGAGTTCTCAAGAGGCAAGGGGCTTGACGTTGGTGCCCGAGTTTGGAAAGGAAGCAACGTCCTCCTCTTTTTCTGTGATGTCGACATCTACTTTACCTCAGAATTCCTCAACACATGTAGGCTGAACACACAGCCAGGTATGCCTTCACGAGGTGAATTGTCTTCTTGTAGCAGGGAATCTATAGAAGCATAGCCCATTGAATACGTGTGGGGATAAGCCTGTAGGGACCATCCCATGAAGCCTACATGAAACTGAACTGAGGTCCCCAGACCCTTCCAGTGACACACGTGGCTCAAAGTTGAGGGACTTGTGTTCTGGGATGATGAAGCATAACCTTACTGGCCCCTTTGTCCTTATGACAGGGGCATCAGCAGGTGGCAAACATAATATAATAATAACTAACATTTATATAGCATTTACTATGTGCCAGGCACTGTACTAAGTACTTTAAAATTATTCCATTTGATCCTTACACAACCCTGGGAGGTAGGTACTATTATTATCCCCATTTTATAGATGAGGAAACTGAGGCAAACAGAGATTAAGTGACTTGCCCAGGGTCACATAGCTAGTAACTGTCTAAGGCTGAATTTGAACTGAGGTCTTCCTGACTCCAGGCTCAGCATCATCTAGCTGACCACTAAGCAAGAAGGGCTTCCCAATACTAGAACTTCTGGACACTCTGATGGACCTAAACAAACAAAAATTCCTCCTAATAGTACTAGAAATTCATTGTTTTATGTTTTCCTATCTTCAGGTCATGCTTCATGGAAATTATTAATCTACATGGATCAAATCTTTTAAAATTAACTCAAAGCAAATTTCTTGCAGTAATTTGTCCCTCATTATAAGAATAACAATGGCTTGATTACTAATCTAACCTAATCTAAGACTAGCCCTGAGATCTGAGTCCCAAAATGCTTAGCAGATGAGAAGAAAGCTAGCCATAGGGGAAGTTATTGCTTCTTTTAATCGTACTAGACGGGCAGCTCTTTCAGCTCATTGGCAAGTCTTCTTCAACAATACTCAATCCCCTGCCACCATTACAGGGACCAGGGGAGCAATAAGGCCAATGACTTCCTCATCCCAGAGCCCAAGTCCTTCCAGGCTGAGCCACCTGTGATGCCATAAGTAGACAGAGGAAGTGAACTCAGTTCCATGCGTACTTCTTGGACTGGCCCCCATCGCCTGTTGCACAAGGCCTGCTTGTGAATTTAAGAAAATGTTTGTTTTCTGATTTGTAGGGAAAAAGGTGTTTTATCCAGTCCTTTTCAGTCAGTACAATCCTGGAATAATTTATGGTCACCATGATTCAGTTCCACCCTTAGAACAACAACTGGTGAGTAATTTTTCCTTTGAAGTATATATGTAACAATCCATTTGAAGAATGACTTAGATTCATGGGATACTTGCCTATGTGCAGATGGGTTGACTTGATTCCTTTTCTCAGTTTTCATTGACTCAAATGTCTTTCTGCATCTAAAGGCTTTGCTTGTTCAAAGTGCTTACAAAACATGAAGGAAGAGAATAATTAAAAACTGTCCCCCAAACCCTTACATGTATCCAAGGCTTCTTACTTCATAAAAACATGTGCTTTTAATCTCTCCATTTTCTCATCTGTTAAATGGGGATAGTAATGTTTGTACTCCCTACTTCTCAGAATTAATATAAGGAAATTGCTTTGTAAATTGGGAAAAGCTGCAGAATTGTAAACAACTCACATTACTATTTCATTATTACCATTATTATCAGGGAAGGAATTTCCGCAGGAGGTGAATTTTGAAGGCTGTGTTATGTATAGATTAGCAATTCCCTGCCAGGTGTGTTGGCACAGCCCTGCCTTCCCTGTTACTGGGGAGACTGAGACTGATGGATCTCTTGGGCAGAGTTCTGAGTTGCAGTGAGCTGAGATAGTTGAGAGTCTATACTAAATTTGTCATTAATAGTTTGTCGCCTCACAAGTGGGCGAGGGTGTGATTAGCAGCTGTTCTTTTCTACATTATGTTTATCATATGATATTACATATTTCTGTATGTGTTATATCCCCTGTACTACACTGAGGTCAAGGACCATGTGTTTTGTTTTTGTTCAGTTGTTTTCAGTTGTGTCGCCTCTTTGTAGCTCCATTGGGGTTTTTCTTGGCAAAGATACTGGAGTGGTTTGCCGTTTCCTTCTCCAGCTCATTTTCCAGATGAGGAACTGAGGTTTAAGTGACTTGCCTAGGGTCACACAGCTAGTAAGGAGGTCTGAGGTCACATTTAAACTCACAAGGATAACTCTAGGTGTGACATTCTATCCACTTCTCCACCTAGCTACCCAATAATATAATTCGGGGTATTCAGAGCTAGACGAATGGAATATGAGTTAGGGGCCATATATTTCTTTTGTCTCTCCCAGCACTCAGCATGGTGCTTTGCACATAGTAAATATTTTCATCAATGGTTGAGTGAATGAATCGTGATCATTTGTTTTAACTAAGGTGTCCTTAATTTACTACTGTTTTGATGTCTGTCTATGTAAGCTAAAATGCATGATTTTCCTAAGAGTGTGTGTATATGTGTGTGCATGTGAACACTTGAGTCTCACAGGTCTTGTATTTCTTAGCAAAAAATTAGATCATCTCAATGTAGTCTCATGACTGTTATAATCATGTTCTAGGGGGTAAGTCTTAAGCTAACAAATGATTATGTTTCACAGTAGCTATGCAAATAAGACTCAAATGAATAGATACGCTTGTTGTTTCTCTTTAGCCCAGTTTGATAAGAGAATACCTTTCCATAACTGGCAGGGAAGAACAGCCAGGAAATTCATGAATTTTTGCATTTAATTAAGACAAGTTAGAAGTGTTTGCTTAGCTAATAGATTTTGCTGACTTACAGACCTTTAGAAATGGCAAACAGGCACTTCACAAGTATCTTAGCCACTGTTAACATCTTCCTCTGATACCTCATCATGGCATGGAGTTATTTTTTTTTCCAATTACATGTAAAAACAATTTTTAACCTTTTTTTTTTTTTTTTTTTACAATTTTGAGTTCCAAATTCTCTTCCAGTCTCCTTACCCTCCTTCCTCATTGAGGAGGCAGGCAATTTGATGTAGGTTATAGATGTACAGTCATGTAAAACATATCTCTGTATTGGTCGTGTTGTGAAAGAAAACATAATAAAAGTGTGATTTAATCTTCATTCAAACTCCATCAGTTCTTTCTCTGGAGGTGGGTAACATTTTCCAACAAAGGCCCTTCAGAATTGTCTTGGATCATTGTATTGCTAAGAATAGCTAAGTCATTCACAGTTGATCAGTGTACAATATTACTATTACTGTGTACAGTGGTTCTGGTTCTGCCCCCTTTACTTTACAGTTCATGTATGACTTTCCAGGTTTTTCTGAAAGCATCCTGCTTGTCATTCCTTATAGCACAATAGAATTCCATTACAATCATATACCACAACTTGTTCAGATATTCCCCAGCTGCTGAGCATCCCCTCAATTTCCAATTCTTTGCATGGCATAGAGTTTTAAAAGGTTATACTAGGCAGGGACTCGGGCCAGATTCTTTGGGGGATATATAGGGCCTATATTCTAGGAAGACTATATCCAGAAATTACCTCTTCCCTTGACTAAATATATCTCAGTACACCAAGATTCATAGTGTTGGCTCTGGCCTTGTATTTAAAGTTCTCTAAAATTCTACTTCTAACCTACCTTTCTAGACATTTTGTATTCAGGTACTCTATGTTCCATTCAAAATGGCATACTAGCTGTTTCCTGAATTCAGTGTCCCATCTAGAATGATTTTTACATACACATACACTCACACACACACACTCTTGTATCTAATGATAGCCATGGGGGGGGGGTGAGAAAAAAAGGAAAAAAAGAAATTCACTCGACAACTTTATTATATATTTAAAAGGAACAGCAAATTGTACACAATAGATTTGCAGTTTCATGTGCAATCATCTTTATTATTATTATTATTATAATACTGTTATAGAAATGTTTGTTTTATTCCAAAAATTAAAAGAAAATAAATTTTAAAAATTTAAAAATCTCCCTCCCCCCCAAAAAGATTATGCTAGGTAAGAAATAATTCCATAGGACTTTTTGAATATAGGAGCAGTCACAGAGAATAAGCATTTATTAAGCACCTAGTATGTACTAAGCATTGTGCTTAGTGCTTTACAAATATGTCATTTGATCCTCACAAAACCCCTTCAATGTAGGTGCTATTATTGTCTCTGTTTTACAGTTGAGGAAACTGAGGCCAATAGACATTAAATCACTTGCTCGGGGCTTCCTGACTCTAGGCGCATCACTCTCTCCACTGCGCCACCTAGCGGCCGTCTAGTCATAGATTATGTATTGGTTATCTGAGGACTAAAGCTCAGTATCTCATCACCAGGTTAGCTACAAGTTGAAGAAGTTTCTGGTCACAACAACTCAAGGAGACAGTTTTCTGAGTTATAGAAAGTTTGCAATCTGCTTTAGCGGATGGAATACCCACACCAACAAAATCATAGTCCCTTAAAGTATTGGAAAAATTTAGCCAAGCCCAGGCAACCATTTCATATGGCTCTGATCCCAGAAATATTCCTGATTTAAAATAACATTTCATCTTTGAAATTTAATTTAAAATATCAGCATGATTAATAGATTTAATAATTTTTCCCCATGTACCGGACTTAGATGTCATTCAGTTATATTTGTGTATGCATACATTGTTAAAATTAATTATCTGAAATAGAAAACAAATCTGAGGCACAGCCTTCCGAGTATGTAATGATTTTATAGTAGCAGTTGACAATAATTAGTGACAAAGGAATGATTTGCAGAGTTTATTTTTATAACAGAAATGAAGCATGAGATTTACAGGATTAGAGATATAGAATAAAAATGGAATAGGCCAATTTGCAAATTTGACTGCTGGGATGTCAGGGGCATAATGGGGAGTCTTTAGGGAAGGACAACTATTAAATCTGATATTCTATTGGATTAGGGCCTGGGTCCATCAACCTGTCTGTCAAAATGCCTTAGGAATCTCTGTTCTGCTTTTGTAGCATTTTGCAATGAGAAAGATTACTGTAAAGGGCCTACGGTTTGAACTTAATTTCAGGGAGTTCGGAAATAGGATAACTAAGACTGAGAAGAAGGAACTTGTGGTTTGTAGTGGGTAGGTTAGTTGCCCCCCCCCCGCCGCCACCCTGCATCCTCCAGCTGCCAGAAAGGGAAACCCAACCTTAGAAGAGTCCACTGTTCACCTTATACTTAATCTCTAGCTCAAGGAAAAAAAAGGGAGGGAGGGAACTTATCCACTAAGACTGGAAAGAGGAACTTAACTGTTAGTCAACCTCACTTTCTCCAGCTGCCAGAAAGGGGAACTTAGCCTTTAAAAAAGTCTTATAATCCCATGGTTATTTTATTCCCATAAAGATACACATCTTACTCTAAATTATCTTTTACCAAATGATAAACTCTTATCAATCTATCTATTTACGAAATCTGTAGGTAACCTAGACCTAAGAGAATGTCTATGTTAGCTGGCTTTGCGGTTAAACTTAGCTTTTCCTAAAGAAGGGAGCCTAATCCTACAATCAAAGTAAAAATAAATAAAAGTAATTAATACTAACTGATTTAAAAGTTATTCGTTTTCAACATATAGGTATGTACACTCATATATTTGTGTGTGTGTATATATGTGCAAAGTCATCGATTCTTGTCCTCCTTGGTGGTTTGCTTTCTAAAGCACTTGATGTCCCATTAAGGAGAACATCCAGTTCCAGGTTCCTGGTACTCTTGGAAAGTCAATGAGTACTTTCTTGGGAGGGCTCTCAGAGCTCTTAACTGGTCTTCTTTTGTGATATTTTGAATATGTCAAGTGATTCTTTTGGCACCGTGGCTGCTATCGGTCCTGTCATTGGCTGGGAATTTTGAATGATGGCAAATAATATTGAGAACAATGTTACAGGCACACGCAAAAGTAATAATTTGCTTTAAAAATAAACCTCAGATATCTATTTCCTTCATTACTGGACATATCAACATAAGATCTACCCAGGCTCTTTTTTTTTTCCCCTTCCTCCTATTAAGGCGTATAAATTAAGGCATATTAATGCCTTTGGGATGGTCACAATAGGGAGCTATTCTTTTGTCTTAGGCTTTCTTCTTGTGTTATTGAAGCTCCAAATAATAATAACAATAATAGCTAACATTTATATAGCATTTTGAGGTTTGCAAAGTGCTTTATAAATGTCATCTCATTTTATCCTCGTAACAACCCTGGGAGTTGCATGCTATTATTATCCTTCTTTTGTAGATGAGGAAATGAAGGCAGACAGAGATTAGGTGACTTGCCTAGGATTATATAGGTAGTAAGTATCTGAAACCAGATTTGTTCTCAGGTTTTCCTGACTCCAGGTCTAGTACTCTATTTATTGTACCAATTCACTGCCTCAGAGAATATATCCTCTCTGCATTTTTATTTTAAGTTCTAAGTGATTACATATGATGGACTGTTTATACAGAAACAGAATTAGTCTTCTTATATTTGAGCCCAAAGGGCAAAGTTAGGAGCAGGGGGTGAAAAGATACAAAGAGAAGGATTTAGGGTCAGTATAAGAAAGAACTTTTTAATGACTGGAGGTCTTTAAGCAAAGCTTGACTGCCACCAGAAGCAAGTTGTAGAAATGATTAGACTAGATAACCTTATAGGTCCCTTTTAACATGGAGGTTTTGTAATTCAGTAATATTCCTTTATACTTGTAACCCTCAGATGTCCCTATATTTCAAGGCCCATGTCCTAGGGATTATGGTTGTCTTTTTAGATAGATAGATAGAGATAGAGGATTAGTGATAGAGATTGATAGAAAGATAGATGATTGATAGAGATGGATAGATAGATAAATAGATGATGATATAGGTAAGTAGACAAATAGACCAACTGACAGACAGGTAGATAGATAGACAGGACAGACAGACAGACAGACAGACAGACAGACAGACAGACAGACAGATAGATAGATAGATAGATAGATAGA
>NW_020954556.1:4184444-4225071 GCF_900497805.2 Vombatus ursinus | reverse complement strand
ATAGATAGATAGATAGATAGATAGATAGATAGATAGATAGATAGATAAAGTATTTATTGATAGTCCTCGCACAGAAATATTTAATCATGAAGGGATGGTTAAAACATCACTTCCCAATTTGGTTGGCTCTTTATTTATTAGAATATCACTCAGCTAGTGCTATGGGATTATTTTCCTCAAAGTAAGAAAAAGGTCATGTCCTGGAAAAGGCACTGCAAACAAGATCTTGGGTGAACAGAAAGGTTCCTGCTTTTGCTTAACAGCTGCTCTCTTTAAAAAAAAAAAAAAACCTTAAAAAACTCATTCATTTATTTTCTCTTCCTCTCACCTCCCTCCTCCCCCCCAAAATGGGGAAAAAACAAGAAAAACAAAACCCTTGAAACAAATCTGCATATTTGAGCAAAACAGATTTCTATATTGGTGATGTCCAAAAATGGATGTGTAATTCAGCATCTCAAGTCAGTGACGTCTCTGTGAGGAGTTGGGTAGCATATTTCCATCACCAGTCCTCTGGACCTATATAGTTGATCCCTTCATTGACCAGAGTTTCTAAGCCCTTCAAATTTTTTTTTGTTGTCATAATTATCTAAATTTTATCCTAGTTCTGCTCACTTCACTCTGAGTCATTTCAAACAAGTCTTTCCAGGTTCCTTTGAACCTCTACCTTTTATAATTTCCTATAACACAACAGTATTCCACTACGTTCGTACACCAAAACTTATTCATCCATTCTCCAAATGATGGTCACCCCTTTAGTTTCCATCCGCTTGCTACAATAAAAGGTGCTGCTATAAATATTTTTGTACATATGGTTCCATTTGTTCTCTGAGCCTCAGTTTTCACATCTGTAAAAATGAGGGAGTTGAACTCTTTGGCCTCTAAGGATCCTTCCAACTCTAAATCTGTAACGCTATTATGATACTCAAAGCTATATATAATCATATTGTTATCATAATCATCCCTGGAGGATGAATTTATTCCTATTTATGTATTGCTAGACACCCCTCCTCCCATCCCCTAGGAGTACTTAGGTAGGCATTTACCCAAGAGTGAGCCTTGACATCAGCGCAGACTATATAGACCATTTACCTCTGCCTCTTAGAATCCTTAGCACTCTCCAAGCTTAGTTCATGTGCTATCTCCTTATGGAAAGTCTTTCAATATCCACTTCTTCCTGCTCAAATTATCATGCATGCACTTATCTGTTTATATATTGTTTCTTCCACTAACCTATAAGCTCCTTGAGGGTGGGGACTGTTTTTCATTTTTTCTTTTGTATCCCCAGCACCTAGCACTGTGCCTTGTGCCTTGCACATATAACAAGTGCCTAATAAATGCTTGTTGAATTGTACCAGATGAGAGAGAGAGAGAGATGCTCTTCGTATTGTGACTCTACCGTGCTTGGATTGTGTAGTGTTGCTATCTCCCAACAATGGCGGAGAGAGAGGAAGAGAGAGAGACAGAGACAGACAGAGACAGAGAGAGAAGAGAGCTTCAATTCATCTTTGTCTTTTATTCTGTGTTCTTGGCCAATCAGTGACAATTATCTCTATACATCTGACACATATTTCTGTCTCTCCATTCGCACTACTATTGAACTATAGCAACTTTACTCTTCCCCTAAATCACTTCCCTAACCCCACCTCCACTAGCCCTGTCCCCATTTGGCTTATCTTCATTATTGCTGCCAAAATTTACTTTCCTGCCTAAGTCTTTATTGTGCTACTCATCTCCCTGAAGCCCTATATGGGTTCTCCTTTGTATTATAGATCAAGTCCATGACAGTTCCTATGTGATTCACAGGTCTTCACCAGGTGCCCCAGCTTACATCCATGCCCCATGTCACATCCTCCTCAGACTGCCTCCTCTGTGAATGCTCAGAAATCTCCTTTTTAAACTTAACTCATTTTGTCTCTGTCTCTATGTTTTGCCTTATATTTGCATTACTTACCTTCTCTCATTCCAACAAGTAAGTGCTTATTCTAACAAGTCCATCACTGAAATAACTTGTTAAATCTCATCTCCTCCATGAAGTCTTTATAGACTGATCAGAGCTGAAAACATTGCTCCACTTTGTTTAGTCAGGACAGAGAATTCTGGATTCCCTTCTCAGTCTTTACCCAAGAAAACATACGCCCTTGGCACCCATCACTATCCCTCACTTATCCCTTAATCATATGTTAGTATTAATTCTGGACTTGGTGTATATTATTAAGTTCTTCTCTGTGTGTCCTTTTTTATGTGTGTGTCTGCTTGAATGTGGTTTATACTCAATTGTGAGAACTCAGAGGACAGATGCTTTCATCTAGCTCTAAAAGCTTGTTGATCATAATGAAAGAATATGTGGGATCATTTATATTAGGCTTAATGGAAAACATGGAGGAGATAACATCTGGACCCATTCTTAAACATGTTATTCAAAAGAAAGATTGTGAGATCCTTTCTTTATATCCCCAGCACTTAGCACAGTGCCTGGCATATAGTAGATGCTTAATAAATGCTTGTTTACTTGAAATACACCATTCTGTAATATAGCAAAACTTTTCCTATGATTGGGAGGGCAGATCGTGTTCATTATCATCTTTTGCAGTTTAGCCAGGTAAGAAATAATACAATGTGGAAGTATGGAATGAAGAAGCAAAAATACTAAACACACCCTTTCCTGACAACAATGCAATAAAAGTTATATTTAAGAAAGGGCCTTTCAAGAAAGAATTAAAAATGAATTTGAAAGGGTAGAGCCAACATGGCCAAAGTAAAGTCAGGGACTTGCCTGAGCTCTCCTGAGTTCCCTCCAAACAACTTTAAAAGAATACCTTAAAACAAATTCTGGAGCAGCAGAACCAACAAAAGGATGGAGTAAAACAATTTTCCAGCCCAAGACAACTTAGAAGGTCATGAAAATTCATGAGTCCAAAAGTCAAAATTTGGAAGTTGAAATTCGGAAGTTGAAATCCAGTGAGTCAGCTTTTCAAAATTTGGGAATCAAAATATCAGATATTTGGGAGCTAAAATCCAGGAGTTAAAATTTGAAAGTCAAATTATCAAAATTTGGAAGCCAAAACCCAAGATTCAAAAATCAGGTGTCAAAATCAGACAGTAAACATTCAGGAATCAAAATCCAGGAATCTGGGAGTCAAATTGTCAAAGTTTGGGAGTCAAAATCCAAGGACTCAAAATGTTAAAATTCAGAAGTTAAAATTTAAGAGTCAAAATCTAGAAGTCAAAAAGTCTGAATTTGAGAGATCAAATACAGGAGCCAAAATTTGGGAGTCACAATCTATGAATTCAGAATTTGAGTCAAGATGTCAAAATCTGAGACTCAGATAGAACCAAGATGGCAAAGTAGTTAGCACCAGAGCTGAGCTCTCCCAGCATTTCCCTCCAAACAATTTTGAAATAACACCTTAAGTCAAATTCTGCAGCATTGTTAACAAAAGTTCAAGGTGAGTCTTTTTCCAGCCCACGACAATTTAAAATGTCAAAAGGAGAGGTCTGAGACAATAGGGTAGAGGCTGGCCAAGAGCATACATGGGGCTTAGAGGCATCAGCAACAGCTTTGAGAGCTCTCAGCCCAAAGATGGTGAAAGGAGTGGAAAACTGATCAGAAAGATATTACAGGGGACCTTTGTGCTAGCTTTGGATGCAGGACTGGGCATTTTTTGGCAACTCCATTGCCTACACTCAATTCTAAGTTGCAGTTGTGGGACAGAGAGGAGCACTTATGGTCACGAGGGAGTAGGAGTCCTGGATGCAGTTGTTGGGTGGAGAGGAGCACTAGAAGAGGAGTAACCACACCTCTGTCCAGATTTCATCACCCTGAAAGCACGAAAAACAAATCCTCCCCCCACCCTACCTAGGAACTAACTGTGGAAACAGCAGCATAAAAGAACTTGGAGCCTGGAAAAGTGACACCCCCCCCCCCCCCCCCCAGCTGAATAAAGCAAAACTAAAGTTACGTGTCAAGGAATAGGTGGGGGAAAAATGAGCAAACACTAAAAAAAAGAATCTGACCATAAAAAGCTACTATGGTGACAGGGAAGATCAAGACACAAACTCAGAAAAAAACAATGAAGTGAAAACAGCTATGAGCGAAGCCTCAAAAAATGCAGAGTGGATACAAGCCCCAAAAGAATTTCTGGAAGAGCTAAAGAAAGAGCAAAAAATTATTTTAAAAATCAGTGGTAGAAAAAAAATCAGGAAAAGAAATGAGAGCAATGTAAGAAAATTATGAAAAGAAAATTAATAACTCAATAAAAGATGCATCAAAATACTGAAGAATAACACCTTTAAAAACAGAATTGGCATAATAAAAAAGAGATACATTAGCTTACTGAAAAAAATAATTCCTTAAAAATTAAAATTGGGCAAGTGGAAGCTAATGACTCCATGGGACATCAAGAAACAATACAACAAAGTCAAAAGATTGAAAAATGCAAGAAAATGTGAAATATCTCATCAGAAAACAACTAACCTGGAAAATAGATCAAGGAGATATAATTTAAGAATTATTGGACTACCTGAAAGTCATGATTAGGAAAAAAAAAAGCCTATATATCGTATTTCAAGAATTATAAAAGAAACTGCCCCAATAACCAGAGAACCAGAGGGTTAAATAGAAATTAAAAGAATCCACCCATAACTCCCAAAAGAGATCCCAAAATGAAAACTTTCAGGAATATTATAGCCAAATTCCAGGGCTCCCAGGTCACGGCGAAAATACTTCAAGCAGTTTCAAAGAAACCATTCAAATACTGTGGAGCAACAGTCAGAATCACACAAGATTTAGCAGCTACCACATTGAAGAAGTAGAGAGCTTGGAGTATGATATTTGAGAAGACAAAGGAGCTAGAATTATAACCAAGAATTACCTACACAGCAGAACTGAGTGTAATACTTCAGAGGAAAAAATGGATACTTAATAAAATAGAGGACTTTCAACTATTCCTGATGAGAAGACCAGAGCTGAACAAAAAAAATTTGACATGCAAACCCAAGTCTTAAGAGAAGCATAAAAAGGTAAAAGGGAAAAGAAATCATAAGGGATTTAAGGTTAAACTATTTACTCTCCTATATGAGAAGATGATACCCATGACTCCTAAAGACTTTATCATGATGAGAGCAATTAGAAGGAGTCTACATTAATAGAAAGCACAGATGTGAGTTCATTATGTTGGAATGATCTAGAAAAAAATGGAGGAGTAAGGAAGAAGGATTCACTGGGAAAAGGAGAAAGGGAGAGGAAGAATGGGGGAAATTATCTCACATAAAAGAGGAATGGAAGGAAGAGTTTTTACAGTGGAGAGGAAATCAAGGTGGGGTATAGGCCACACTTGAACCTCAGTCTGATTGGAATTGGTTCAAAGATAGAAGAATATGTATACACACGCAGTTGGGTATAGAAATCTGTGTTACCCAACAGGAAAGTAGGAGGGGAAGGGACAACAGAAAGGCGGAAAGGGTAAGGAGGTGGGCATATTAAAGGAAGCAGTGGTCAGAAGTAAAATAAACTTTTGAGGAAGGATAGAGTAAAAACAGAGAGAGAAGAATAAACAGAAAAAAGTAGGGTGGAGAGAAGTATACAGTAACCATAGCTGTGAACGTGAAGGGCATGAACTCACTTATAAAATGGAAGCAGATAGAAGAATGGATTAAAAAACAGAATCTAGCAATATGTTGTTTACAAGAAACACACTTGAAACAGAAAGACAGAGTTAAAATAAGGAGCTAAAGTAGAATCTATTGTGCTTTACACTAAAAAAAAGTAGGGGTAGCAATCGTGATCTCAGACAAAGCAGAAGCAAAAATAGGCGTAATTAAAAGAGAATCTGGGAAAATGCATCTTGCTAAAAGGTACCATAGACAATGAAGTAATATCAGTACTGAACATATATGGACCAAATGGTATAGCATCCAAATTCTTAAAGCAAAAGCTAAATAAGTTATAGTAGGAAATAGTAAAACTATACTAGTAGGGGACCTCAACTTTCCCCTCTCAGAAACAGATAAATCTAACCATGAAATAAATAAGAAAGAAGTTAAGGAGATGAGTAGAATTTTAGAAAAGTTAGATATGATAGGCCTCTAGAGAAAATTGAATGGGAATAGAAAGGAATATTTCTTTTTCTCATCTGCTTTATAGAAGAATGAACTGGCAGGTATGGGAAGTGATCTTCAGTGCAGGGAAGATGCACGTTAATGAATTCATTGATCTGTTTGACTATTTGAGAAAAAAAAAAAGCATTGTAATTATTTCCAGGTTTCCTCTTCCTCCATTGTGGTCATATCATGTTAGATTAGGGTCCAAATGGGATAACCTTAAGCTCTAAATAGGAAAGTGGGGCTGCTCCTACCTCAGGCAGAATTGCTAAGGAGCAGCATTTCATGTTACATCATCTCTACCCTCTTTGGTCTAGTGCATGGCCCACAGTCCTTTAGGAAACAGCTTTTTAAAACGCATCACAATTAATTGGTTAAAGTACTGGACTTGGAATAAGGAAGTCATGGTTTTTAATCTTTACTGAGGTACTATTGGCAAAATATTTAAACCTCTCTCAGTCTCAGTTTCTTCATCTGCAAAATGGGGATAATAATAGCCCTTACCTCACATGGTCATTGTGAAGATTAAATGCGATACTGTACATACAGCATTTTCCAAACCTTAAAGCTCTATTTAAATGTTAGCTGTTCTTATCCACAGTTGTGATTTTTAAAGTCACTTCCATTCTGCCCTCCCTACCTTGCCCCAAACTGGACAATTCTACCACGCTAAAAAGTGCCTCCATTTTTAGAAGCCATCTCTGCCATTATGAATAATAATGATAATAATAAAAAGCATTTATATAGTGCTTTAATATTTGAAAGGCACTTTATGTATGTTATCCCATTTAAACAATGGTGGGAAGTAGATGCAATTATTATCCCCATTGTACAAATGAGGAAACTGAGGCAGATGGCGGTTTGAGTGCCTTGCTCAGGGTCACACAGCTGGTAAGTGTCTGAGGCTGGATTTGAACTCGGGTCTTCCTGACTCCAAGACCATCACTTTGTCTATTGTACCTTCTGTCTCTCTGCTCCCACAGGGGTACTTATTAAATATTTGTTGGCCTACCAGGGGCCCTCTTCTTTTCTCCCTCTGTACTCTTTCACTTGTTGATCTCTTCAGCTCCCATGGATTTAATTAACATTTCTATGCTGATGATCCTAAAACCTACCCTTCCTGCCCCAGCCTCTCTGCTTGCCTCCAGTCTCTCATCTCCAACTGCCTTTCAGACGTCTTGAACTGGATGTCCAGTAGAGACAGCTCAAATTCAGCGTGTCCAAAACAGAACTCATTCTCTTTCCCTCTAACCCCTGTCCTCCAGCTACTTTCCGTATTACAGGAGAGGGCAGCACTATCCTTCCAGTCCTTCAGGCTTACCACCTAGGAGTCATCCTGGATTCCTCACTACCTTTCACCCCCTGCCCGCCATATCCAAGCTGTTGCTAAGCCCTGTCCATTTCACCTTTGCAGCATCTCTCGAATATGCCCCCTTCTCTCCTCTGACACTGCCACCACTCTGGTGCAGGCCCTCATCACCTCACACCTGCACTGTTAGAACAGCCTACTGATGGCTCTGTCTGCCTCAAGTCTTTCCCCTCTCCAGTCCATCCTCCATTCAGCCACCTAAGTGATTTTCCTAAAATGTAGGTCTGATCATGTCACTCCTCCCCCTACTCAATAAACTCTTGTGGCTCTTGTTTGACCCCAGGAGCTAATACAAAATGGTCCACTAGGCATTCAAAGCCCTTCATAACCTACCCCCATCCTGCCTTTCCATTCTTTTTACACCTTACTCCCCAACATGTACTTTTCCATCCAGTGACACTGGCCTCCTGGCTGTTCTACCAATAAGATTCTATCTTTCAACTCCAGGCATTTTCTCTAGCTGTTCCCCCATGCCTGGAAAATTTTTTACTTCTCCACTCTGACTACTGGCTTCCTTTAAGCCCCAACTAATCTCACCTGTTACAGGAAGCCTTCCCAAACCATCTTAATTCCAATGCTTTCTGTCTTCTATTTATTTCCTATTTATCCTGTGTAGGGCATGCTTTGTATATATTTGTTTGCATGTTCTGTCTCCCGTTAGATTGTAAGCTCCTTGAGGGCAGGGACTGTCTTCTGCCTCTTTTTTTTTCCATCCCCAGAGCTTAGCACAGTGCCTGACACATAGCAGGTGCTTAATAAATTATGATTGATTGTTGCCTTATGAAGCAGAGCTGAATTATTTTATGATTCAGGATTGTGGGACCACTGAAGTGTATCTCCTTATATCATGAAACAGTTTTGGGGGCAACAGGACCAAGAATTACATGACACAAGTCAATAAAGAAGTGACATGTCTTGGCATGCAAGAAGCCCAGAAAAAGAGATTTAATCAGTTGGTGCCGTAGTTTAGACTCCTGATCGTCAACTAGCACATTTCTAGCATATAGGTCTTAAGTACGGTTCATCCTTCAGTCTGACTTCTATTTTAAGCTCCAATATATCCAAGTCAAGGTGATTGTATTTCATCCTGCTTCCTTTTATTTTTTTTAACCATGGAATTGCCTGGGCAGGTGAACAGAACGTTAAGCTAAAAGTAGGAATTGAATGGTTTTTCATTCCTCAGGACAGCCGGGTACATACCAGGAACTCCAAAATGGCATCTCTCCAGGACTTCCTGCATTTAAGAATTTTTCTAGTTGGTGCTAATTTGATTTTCCTGCCACGTTGGAGATGTTGTATAACAATTCTTTGTTCCAAAGTCGAATGACATCATCCTGGAGACTGGCCACTAAAAACAACCTTTGCCAACAGAGCCTTCCTTTCCTGAAGATTTGCCTTCTCCCTTAACCAAAGCTGAGGCACAATAATGGTTCCATTGATGTGTAAATAACATTCACCTCTGCTTCTAGATCATCCTGAGGCTGAGATGTAGCCCGTTAGGGAGGAGAGAACAAAAGCTAATGTAAGCAAGCAGTCCTGTATCATAGGAGCATCTCATCGCATATTGAGAACTAGGAGAGACCATAGACATCTTTGAGTCCAACCCCCTTCGTTTTACAGAAGAAGGACTGTGGCCCAGAGACGTGAAGTGACTCCTTAGGCCTCTCTTCAAGGCAGTGTGAAAGTAAAACGTAACTTGGCTGCTTCTGCAGAACACTAACGGGAATTCCCTTATATCACAGAACAGAGCTGGACAAAGCCAGGCGGTCACCCTGCTAACAGATGCTGCTGCTTCTTGTCAGATGGCCTCTACATATTGGCACAAGGCAGACGCTGTTGGAAAAGCCTAGCGAGAAAATAGTTTTGAGATGAATAGGCCCCATCTGTATTTGGGAATCAGACTTAAATGCTCTTTTCTTAAACTAACAGCATGGGGAACTGCTCCCCTGCTCTCCCACCCCTGCTCTTCCTGGTGGGCACTACTGGAGGGTCATGCCTCAGGGAGCTTCCTGGTGTCAGAGATGTTCTCCATCCCTTCCCTTGGTTTCCTAAGCCCCTCCCTGATGCCCTGCCTTGCTCTTTCACTGGCTATTGAGTCTGAGGTAAAGATAGCTTTTCTACTAGGCTGTTCAGTTGCTCCTAAACTTGATCTAGCACTCTCTCTGTTTTTCCCTTACCCTTACCTTCAATTCAGTCAAATGAAATACCATGTAAAGGGTTTTGCAAACTTTAATACACTATGTAAATGCTAGCTATTATTCAGTGAACATGTAATTATGCAAGTCACTTTGCTAGATTCTGGATGAAAAATAGCTCTATCCTCAAGGAACTTAACTGGGGGATGTAAAATACATAAACCTATACAGTAAGCAAATACAAGATAATTTGAGGAGGAAGAGAGCACCAACAACTGGGAAGACCAGGGAAGACTTCCCTATAGGAGGCAGCACTTAAGCTAAGCCTGAAAGGAAGCTATAGATTCTGTGAGGCAAAGGTGTGTAGGGAGGGACATCCTATGCAAAGGCATGGCAGTGGGAGATTGAACAGTGGTTTCAGGGAACAGCACATAGACTGGGTTACCTGGAATGTAGAGTTCCTAAAGGAGAACAATATAAAAGAAGTCTGGAAAGGTAGGCTGAAGCCAGATTGTGAAGGATTTTAAATGCAGAAAAACTAGAGGCAATAGGGAGCCACTGAAGAATCTTGACTTTAGCTTGTGTAGCTACCGGCTCCAAAAGTTAAATAGTGTTTCAACTTGGATGATTTTACTGTCTCCTTAACTGAAAGGAAGAGAATTTGTCCTCATTTCTGATACAGGGGTGTGGGCAAATCGTCAACGGTAAGATGGGTACCATATTTAGTGTACTGTTCTCATAGGTCTGTGAATTCTCACTTATTTTTGTTTCAACCAAACCTTCCAACTCCATTCAAACTACTGTGCTCCCCTTTTAGGTCATAAAAAAGGAAACTGGATTTTGGAGAGACTTTGGATTTGGAATGACTTGTCAGTACCGGTCAGACTTCATCAATATAGGTAAGAAAAACTATCTTAGTGAATTCTGCTTCCGCACTGCCACCCAGAGGTCATTATTGTACTTTATTGTATGTGGAGGTGAATGGAAGGAATGTGGTCAGAATCCATGGAGAATGAAAGCCTTGTTTGTCCCAATGCTGATTTCAGGTGTTTTCCTGAAAATGGGGGCTCAGATAAAAGAAAAAAAAAGAACAAAAAATGGGCAAGTAAAGGAAGCTTTAGGAAAAACAAAAACAATCTCATGCTTCCAGTTCATTTATGCTGTCCCTTTGGGGTTTCAAACCATAGCTAACAGTATGTCTTTTGCATACAAACATGATGCTACTAATTCTGCATTGGCCGGGCTGGCTCCAGCAGCAGGTTGGATTTGCTTTGATTTCCCATTACCTTTCCCCACCAACCATTCCCCTCCTCTCCCAACCCACCCCCAAACTTAACTACCTTGTAGATCAAGATCATATCTCTAAGCATGTAGAATTTTAAAACCATGGAAGACACGAGATGGAATGGATTTTAGATACCATATAATACAACCTATTCATTTTAGAGAAGAAAACTGAGTCCCAGGAAAGGGAAAATTAATTTCTCAGAGTCATGGAGTAAGTTACTGGCAGAATTCAGACTCTGGGCCAATTTAGTAATCTTTCCATTGTGTTGAGCTATAGTTATCCATCTTGGAATTGAATAGAAAGAAGATATGATGGCCATTCATGGAGCCATTGACAATCCCATATTATCATAACATTCCAGAAATACCATGTATGTGTATAACACTTTTTAGAAGCAAATAATTAGTTAGTAGTGCAAATTCCGATTTACGTGTTTATTCAGCTTGGATTTATATTTCAAGTCAGTAGGCATTTATCATTTCTCTATTTTTTAAAGGCAAGGGCATACCTATAGTTGATGAGAGTGATGGGCACATCAAGGAAGGAAGATGTTTCTGTTAAGTGTGAGGGCTATTATGACTTCAGTGTTACTTTCTGCAACATTTACATCCTCATTTCTATCATATAATTCTGGGTAACTAAGTTTTCTTTGTGAGGGCTCTATTTGTCCTTACTTTCTTTAGTTCATAAAGTGCTATATCACATGTTTATTATATATATGTATATATATATATATATACACACACACACATAGACACACACATACATATGTATGTAAATGTATATGTATATATTTTTCTTGCCTTCTCAGTGCATGAGGAAAGGGTAGAGAGGAGAGAATTTGGAACAGAAAATAAAATTGAATTTAAAAGATTATAAAGTTCATCCCAATCTTCTGAAGAAACACTAGCAAAAAGCATATGTGGAAAGTGCCTTGCACTTGGTTTATAACCTACAGCACTGAATTGGGAGTCAGGAGACTACTCCATATTTTAACTCCAATACTTGTTACTTGTGTCTCTTTGGACACGCTGCTGATCTTGTTTCTCCATCTCACAGTTGTTGTGAGGGAAGTACTTTGTTAAGTGCTAAGTAATGATAGTAATGATTCACCTTGGTATAGTCCTTTAAATTTTATAAAAACAAGCACAACTTCCTAAAATCCCAAGCCATTATCTGTTTCCTGGGGAAGAGGAAGAGGACAATGGCAAAACCAGAGAATGCCAGCCAGGGGAATAAATGACCAGCAGGGGCTCTTAGTGCCCTGAGACAGCTACAGGAGCTACAAAGGCCTAGCAACTGGGCTGTGGTAATAACGCTGATTGGGCTAACAGAGTGGCCACGATGATGAAACTGCTGCTATTTATCTAAGAAAAAGACAGGACTCATCAAACATAAAGATATCAAAGATGAGCTATGAGTGAAGATGTTAAGAGACGTACTGGCATTCTGAAATCAAAGTTGAATGCAAAGAATATGTTAAAAACAATTAACACCTATACAATATCAGTTTTAATATGTTTTCAGAATTATGAAATAGAAATATTTTAGGAAGATTTGTAAAGTTCTATAGAGGGAAAAGTGACTGGGACAAAAGCCAGTGCATCTAATACTGGTAACAGATTTAGAAAGTATCCTAAAAAAAATCTGTGTAACACTAATGAAACACAGGACCCATCACCCTAAGACAGCTTATAGAAAGGTTAACACTCACCAAAGAGGATGAAGAAGATTAATCGACATTCGCAGAGGGCATGATGAATTGGCCAGAAACCTACAGAAATGCTTTGTAACAAAGGGATATCATTTTACTGAACAATAGTAAAGTCTGACGACTATTACCTGGCAATAGATGTGTTGAATGTAATTGAAAGTAATCTGCCTCCTGATAGAACCTGTGGAATAACTAACAGCCAAGAATGGAGTCTAAAGGTGCTCCATGAGTGCCATGAGCATATTTGTGCATTTAGCGCAGTGCCTGGTACATCATAAGCACTTAATAAGTGATTGTTTCAAAGCCACATAGTGTTTTTACATGAGAATTTTGTTCTGGATGATTCAAGATGTAAAGATATTGCTACAACTTTTCTGAACAGGAGCCTGAAACCATGGCATCATGAAACATGAGAGGCAGCATAGTAAAGGGGAAAGAGCACTGGCTTTGAAGTCAGAGGACTCCAAATCCAACCTCAAATCCTTACTGCCTGTGTGACCTTGGGCAAGTCACTTAACCTCTTTGGGCCTCAGTTTCCTTATCTGTAAAATGAGGGAGAAAAGTTCACCTTTTGTGACCTCTGAGATCCCTTCCAGCTCGTAACTCTACGAAACTCTATAGTTCTCAGTTTCCTCATCTATAAAATGAAAGAGGTTAGGCTAGATGAACTCAAAGGCTCCTTCTAGCTCTAAATTTTTCCCTTCAGCTCCTGAAAACACCCAAGTGAATGACTGCAATACTAACTAGTCCTTTAAGATCATAACCTTAATTTGTCTAATAGGGTAGAAAGTAAGAGGTAGTCTTCAGAATTCTAGAAGATAGAGACGATAGAGATTCTAAAATGTACGAAAATGTATATGAGTATTTCTTAGAAATGTCTCCTTTCCATAATGACAAACTTGTATCCACTCCCAGTGGGAATATATGCATGTGTAGATAATATGATTTCCTGGGTGTTTCCCTTATGACAGGTGGGTTTGACCTGGACATCAAAGGCTGGGGAGGAGAAGATGTGCACCTCTACCGCAAATACCTGCATAGCAACCTCATTGTGATTCGGACTCCTGTGCGGGGGCTTTTCCACCTTTGGCATGAGAAGCAGTGTGTGGATGAGCTGACCCCTGAACAGTATAAGATGTGCATGCAATCCAAGGCCATGAATGAGGCATCACACGGGCAGCTGGGGATGCTTGTCTTCAGGCATGAGATCGAGGCTCACCTGCGCAAACAGAAACAGAAGATGAGCAGCCAAAAGACATGACGTCCTTCAGGAGGCGTTTTTCTTCTCTTGGAGATTTATGGAAACAGTCACTGTTGCCTGGGAGAAGGCTTTAGTGAAAGATGGCGGAAAAATCACCTCGTAGATCCAAGGGTTAGGGGAGAATGACTGTAACCTCTCTCTGCCTGCACAAAGCTTAACAAGCCTCCATTAAGTGCCCCAATTTACTTGGCAGTGTCTGACAAAGGCAGAGATGATTATGAGGTTCAAAGCAGATGAGTGCAGAAGAGTGTTCTGATTACTTACTGTGTGGCGATTTCAGTAAGATGGGAGCTGTTGTTTTGTGAGCACCTTGAGACATTAAACGTATGAAGGCTAGTGCCTTTAACTTAGACTGAGAGGCAGTCACATTTATTTCTAAGGGAAGGAACATCTCAATCCAACTCTAAGACTCTCAAAAGCTGTGAGATCTAAAGGCTGGGGGGGAGGGGGGGAGGTATGACATTTGCAACTTTTGTGCATTCACTAATCAAAACCAAAATGAACCAAAAATTAAAAGCCATGAACATGTATTTTATCACTTTCTTCTAAGATTAACCAGAATTAATCTGTCCATCTGTCTGGTAGTAATTCTTAACTGTCTCCATTTGTTTATTTTATTTAAAAGTACACTTTTTTTTTGCTTGTGATTTATATTCTGCTTATTTAAATGTCAATTTGCAAGCCTTACTGAGAGAGAGCACAACTTCCTGTATATTTTTATGGTTTTTTTTCTCAAGACATTTTTAGATGAATTATGTGAATATTCAGAAGTTCATAGCATACAACTCAAGAACTACAAGAAAGCGGATGCCAAAGGATGGATGCATCCTGTCAGGCAGGCACTGAGCTTGAGACAGTTTAGTAACATGAAATGCACAGCTTGGGGCTATTGATAACCAAGAGACATATTGATATGGCTATCTGCAGAGTACTCCTGAAAGAAAGAAATTGAACACTGGAAAGAAAGAAAAAGAATTTTCACCTTGTTAGAAAAGGGGGAAAAAATCTGTCAATCAAGACTTGGGATTTCTTGATACATTCTAAACTCTTTGTACACATTTCTCCTCAGGAAAACTGGGGTCCACTTCAAATAAACCAAAGCAAGCTGTGTGAACCAAACAATCTCTTTTCAAAGCAGGGTGCTCTTCCTGGCTTCTGGCCTTCTTGAGTTAAACTGCAAAAAAAAATATATTTTTGTGAACAATCGATGGATTTGTCTCAAGGAATGGAACCAATTCTTGTGCATCTTCTCATCCCAGTCCTTCTGGACACAAGTAAAAGAGTCCTTTTTTTTCGTCAGCAGTTGTTTTCCTTGGTTACTGGGACACTTCTGGAAATCGTATCTTCTCTTTCAAATTGTTGTTTTAATATGGCCAGTTTTGTGTGGTTTCTACATCTCATTTTAAGTTGGTTGATTCATTAGCCAACAACAGATGCATGGGCCAAGTTACTGATTTGTTTCCCTGCCCTTCTGTTTGCCCACCACGAACTCATGTCTGAAAAACTTCATGTTCATTCAAGCTGGTGTTGTGTCAATCATGAATTGTAATGGTCTGTACCAGTAGTTTGTAACAATTTAAATAAAAACACAATACATGAATGTTAATGGGATTGGATAGCTAATAAAAGAAGACTCGCATTGATGCTTTGTAGTCAGAATGTAGGATATGGGCCTCCCTTTTGTTGGAGGAGAGCATGAGTTGATTGGAAGAAACTTAATATTGACTTTAACATATTCTTCACAATGAACTTCTATATTGATATTCCCCATCAGTAGGCTATATTTGTAGGCTTAGTTTTCCAGCCATGTGGATGGGTTCATGATGGTCTCACATTTTCTCTCTCAGTTTCCCTTATCACTCAGAGAACAACTGACCAGGGTTATGGTTCATTTTCAGAGAAAAGAACCAGACTCTATGAAGATGGAACCCATGACCTAGACCTTAGTGTGCTCTCTGTGTCTAACTACACTAATTAGTCGCTCATTTAGCCATGGTCCATGAGATGCCCAAAGAGGTCCACAAGATGTTCCAGTGGCTTGGTGTTGTATACAAGAAATTAGAAAGGGAAGTGGGAAAGGTGGTAACCCAGTAAGTTACATTGAGAAAAGCTTTTGACTTTGAAATATTCAACAAAAGAATTCAACAAATTCAAAGTGTAAGCATGGCAACCACTCAAGGATGCCCTCTAGTTCATGGAGGCCCATGAAAGAAGGAAACCTTCCAGGACACATGTCAAAGGTATTTCTTCATGTGGTCAACCCAGGTTGAATGGGAGTAGAGCTCTTTTGCAAAATTAGGGTGAAGAGGAAAATATTGAATGTAGGTTTGTAATTTGATATCCCAGATAAGTATCAAATCATACCATGAGTACTGTGTTCACTTTTGGGCACCATTTTTTTTTTGTTATTGTTTCAGTTGTGTGTGACTCTCCATGTCCCCATTTGAGGTTTTCTTGGCAAGGATGCTGGAGTAGTTTGACATTTCCTTCTCCAGCTCATTTTACAGATGAAGAAACTGAGGCAAACAAGATTAAATGACTTCCCCAGAGTCACAAAGCTAGTGTTGGTGGCTGCATTTGAACTCAGGTCTTCCTGATTCCAGACCCAGTGCTCAATCTACTGCACCACCTAGCTGCTCCACCATATTTTAGACAAGACATTGATAAACTGAAGCACATCCAAAGGACACAACCAAGATGGTAGAGGTCTTCGAATATATAACTATGAGGACCAGATGAAGGAATTGAGAATGCGGTTTTGGTTTTTTTTTTTTTTTTTTTTTTTTTTTTTTTTTTTTTTAAGGCAATTGGGGTTAAGTAACTTGCCCAGGGTCACACAGCTAGTAGGTGTCAGGTGTTTGGTCTGAGGCCGGATTTGAACTCAGGTCCTCCTGACTTCAGGGCTGGTGCTCTATCCACTGTGCCACCTAGCTGCCCTGAGAATGTTTTGCCTAGAGAAGAGAAGACTCAGACAAACACGAGATAGCAGTCTTCATGTATTTGACAGGTATTATGGATGAGACGATTCTGTTTGACCCCAATGGGCAGAACCAGGAGCTGCCTCTGCTGCACAGGGTATTTTTCCATTACTGTAGGGCAACTAGGTAGTCCAGTGGATAGAGTACCAGGCCTGAAGTCAGGAAGATTTATCTTCCTTAGTTCAAATCCAGCCTCAGATACTTACTAACTGTGTGGCCCTGGGCAAGTCACTTAACCTGGTTTGCTTCGGTTTCCTCCTCTGTAAAATGAGCTGGAAAAAGAAATGGCAAACCATTACAGTATCTTTGCCAAGAAAACCCCAGATGGGGTCACAAAGAGTTGGACATGACTGAAACAATTAAACAACAACAAAGGTCCTTTCCAAGATTTATATGATTCTGTTCCTGTGAGAGGAATGAGTTTCTTGGGCACTACATTGGTAGTGCCAGCCCAAACAGCTATTTCTCCTAGCTATTCTCTGGGAATGAGGATGGTGGCTGCTTCCTCACACCTGTGTGTGCTATTCAGACCTAATTACCACCTGTAGACTCCCAACTCCATATGGGTTGTGACTGGTTTTCTTCCTTCTGCAGCTAAGGAACATCGATTTCATAGCACTCATGAGGAGAATCAAGGTCAATAGCTTTTAGCATTTAACAATACCTCTACAAAGAGTCTGATTTAAAAAAATAATGACTGAAGTCATTTAGACGTAAGATAGAATTCAGAGATGTTACTAAGAAAATATAAATTTGAACTAAGGTTTCATAATCATTTTGGCTATGACCATAAAACAAGGAAAAACTTTTTTCATTGTGAACATACTGAAAAATATAGGAAAACCTGTTTATACTCCTTGCCTCAACTTCCTCTCCTCTCGCTTCTCAGTCCTTGACAATTTAACATCTGACTTTGTCAACTGAAAGTGTTTTCTCCAAAATTCTCAGTAATCTGTTACGTCCTTTCCTCAAGCTTCAGTCTTCTTGGTCATGTTCTTGGTTTGCTTAGTGAATCAGTCCATTGCTATACTATCCTGTACTCTAAAATCCCTCACTTCCTTGGCCTAGAGACACTCAAACCTTGCCAAACCCCAGTCTTGGATTACTCCCACCATCTTCCTCTACCACTCCTATTCATATAATGTTGAATAGAACTGATAAGAGCTGATCCCTTATAAATTTGTTTTCTAATATCAATTAGCCCTCATTGCATAAAGTAATCCTTCTATTCCTCCCTAATTTAATCTTTGTCCCATTTAACATAGAGGATCCAAGCCTTTGCTTTTGGCCTCATCTACTACCACACCCCCTCTCCTCAGTGGATCTTGCTTTATCCATTAGAATGTGAGCTCCTTGAGGTCAGGCAGTGTTCTTATCTTTCTTTGCATTCCTTGCATTTAGCACTGTGCCTAGCACTTGGTAAGCACCTAAAAATAGTTTTTTGATTGATACTTTATGAAGAAAATCAGTCCTTTGCTTGAGTTCACTCTTCTCTCATTCTTCTCAACTTAAAACTCCTTAACAATATCCCTCACTTCAAGGCTAACCCCCTACTTGTCCCCTTGACCTCATCCCTTTTACTTTTCTCCAGCAGATTGCCTCCACTAGCATTCCCTCTCTGTAACCTTCAACTTCTTTTTTACCCATTCTTTTCTATTGCCTACAAACATATTTATCTCTATAATTCTTGAGGGGAAAAAATCCTACAATTCCTACTAGCTATGGTCCTGTGTGTCTTCTTCTTTCTCTGCCAAACTCTTTGAAGAAGTTATATCTATACTTGTTGTTTCTTCAACCCCCAATAATCTGTCTTCTTTCCTCACCACCCAGCTGAAACCTCCCTTTCCTATATTAATGACAGATCTAAAGATCTCTGTCTTCTTTCTTCTTGACCTCTCACCATTTGGCACTGTTAACCATCCTCTCTGTCTGGATCTTCTGCCTTCTCTGGCCTCATTCTACCTTTTCATCCTTCTAACATATTACTCCCATTTCCATACTCTTTTATCCAGCCAAACAGGCCTTCATCCGGTTCCTCCCACACAATATTCCATCTTCCAACTTGGTGTCTTTGCCTTGGCTGTCACTCATGCCTTACGTGTTTTCCTTACTGCTTACTCTTTAAATGTTTAATTTCCTTCAATACGCAATTCAAATACCACTTACTCACTTGAGACATTTCCTGGTTCTCTCAGCTTCTAGTGCCTTCGCCACTAAAGTTACCTCCTATCTGTTCTGTGTATGATTTATGTGCATAAACATGTGTATGTTGTCTTTCCCATTAGAATGTAAGCTCCATGACGGTAGAAGTTATAATTTTGTCATTGTATCCTCAGTGCTTGACATATATGTTGTTATTCAGTCATTCAATCACATCTGATTCTTCGTGTCCCATGGACCATAGCATACCAGGCCCTTCTTTCCTCTATTATCTTTTTTTTTTTTTTGGCTGGGCAATGGGGTTAAGTGACTTGCTTAGGTACACACAGCTAGTAAGTGTTATGTGTCTCAGGCCGGATTTGAACTCAGGTCCTCCTGAATCCAGGGCCAGTGCTCTATCCACTGCTGCCCACTCTACTATGTTTCAGAGTAGGTCCAAGCTCATGTTCATTGCTTCCATGACACTGTCCATCTCACCTTCTGCCATCCCCTTTTCCTTTTGCCTTCAATATTTCCCAACATTAGTCTTTTCCAGTGAGTCTTATCTTCTCATTATGTGGCCAAAATATTTAAGCTTTAGCTTCAGTATTTGACCTTCCAATGAATAACCTGAATTAATTCTTTATGTAATGACTGATTTGATCTCCGAGGAATTCTCAATAGCCTTCTCCAGCACCACAATTCCAAAGTATAGATTCTGCAGCACTCAGCTTTCCTTCTAGTCCACCTCGCATAGCCATACATTGCTACTGGAAAAACCATAGCTTGTTGATTGAGTGAAACCATTTTTGTACAGTTTATATGCATTCCTGTCAAAATCAAAAAAAACAAAATGTTGTGATCATCTTAGAAGAAAGATATTAACAAAAGTGCACTGCCCCACTGCTGTTGCTACTCCCTAACTGGGCTCCCCTTCTCAATGCTCAACTTTGATTTCAACATCTTAGGATGCTTAACATAGTCGCTTCTAAGCAAGGCCAAGAAGTCCAATAGGCTAGCTCACCTGGCAGGTGGGCTCCATCCTCCAATACTGACCAATACCTGGAGATAACAGAGCAGCTACTTGGAAGAAGTTCTGGGCAGCCTGCATTGTACCTCTGGGATAACCAGGCAACCCCAGAAGAATGACATTGGAAATAGCCCAAAGCATAATTGAGTGCAGTTTAAGGGCTTGGGGGCAGTTAAGTAGTGCAGTGGATAGAGTGCTGGGCCTGTTTGCCTCAGTTTTCTCATCTGGAAAATGAACTGGAGAAGAAAATGGCAAACCACTGTAATATTTTGCCAAGAAAACCCCAAATGGGGTCATGAAGAGTCAGATACAATTGAGAAATGACTCAACAACAACATAAATGCCTGCTCCCTTTCTTCTCTCCCATCTCCCATTGTCTGTCAGATGACATATAAAGCCTAGCATTCAAGGCCCTCTACAATTTGGCCTAAATCTACTACTTTTTTTATCCTATCTCACAGTATTCTGCTTCAGAACCTGCCCCCCCCCTTTTTTCCACTTCAAAAAACAGTTATTAAATGTCTACCATATACAAGGCCTTATGCTAGTGGCTGGAAATACAAGGAAAAAATGAAGTAATTCCTGCCCTGAGAATTATATATATATATATCTTTGATTTTACCTCTCAGGCCAATTCTTTCACTTAAGTAATTATTGGCAATACTTCTATTCACCATTGCCTGGAACCTTCCTTAAATTACCATGTTTTTACTAAACTGTGTCCCCTTTGTATATGGTATGTGCCTTGAGAACAGGGATCATTGAAGCTTTGTCCTGGTATCTCCAGCAGCACAGCAGGGGTCCCTGAATTTGGGGGCCACCAAAGTTCTGATTCTCTGGAGACCTTGGTGTTCCAAGATTCACTGTCTGCAATATGATGCTATATTCACTGGTGGCTTATTGATACCAACTAGAGCTTCGTGTAACCAGGTCAGGGGTAATAGGTTGGGATTATTCTTGGCAAAGATACTGGAGTGGATTGCCATTTCGTACTCCAGCTCATTTTACAGATGATGAAACTGAGGTGAACACAAAGTGCTGAATAATAGGAAAAAGTCGATCCAATTTCTCTCTTCCTCCTATTCAACTCCAGGTCCAGCTCACTGTGAATGTCCTTTTATGTTTTAGGCAAAATAGAACTACTCTCTCCAGTTCCATAACTTTATATGAGCCATCCCCTATGCCTGGGGTGGACTCCCCCAGTAGTTCTAGATAATTACACCTTCCCTTCCTTCAAGGCTCAGGTACTACCTCTGAAGCCTTTCCTGATCTCTCAGCTAGCAGTAATTATCCCCTCCACCAAAAGCCACAGATGTGAAGTGACTTCCCCAGGGTCCCACAGGTAGTTAAGTGACAGCTAGGATTTGAACCTAGGTCTTCTGATTATAAATCTGGCACTCTCCTATACACATTATATTCTGTTCAGTCATTTCAGTCGTGTCTGACTCTTTGATACCTCATTTTGGGGGATTTCTTGACAAGATACTGGGGTGGATTGTCATTTCCTACTTCAGCTCATTTCACTGATGAGGAAACTGAAGCAAAAAGGCTAAATGACTTGCCTAGGTTCACACAGCTAGTAAGTGTGTGAGGCTAGATTTGAACTCAGGAAGATGAATCATCCTGACTCCAGGCCCAGTGCTATAAGTGCTGCCTCTTAGCTAACCTTTACTATACTCTAGGTCAGGAGTGAGGAACCTGCAGTCTCAAGGCCACGTGTGGCCTCTAGGTCCTCAAGTGCAGCCCTTTGAGTGAAACCAAACTTCACAGAACAAATCCCCTTAATAAAAGGATTTGTTCTATAAAACTTGGACTCAGTCAAAAGGCCACATCCAAGGACCGAGAAGGCCACATGTGGCCTCGAGGTCACAGGTTCCCCACCCCTGTTCTAGACACAGCTTTTCAGCACATTCATATGTGCCTTCTGATCCATAGTACATGATAAGCCCCCAAGGACAGGGAATGTGACCCATCTGTGTATCACCCATAGTGCCTTGAACCTAGTAGTAATTTAATACATATGTGTTGTATTAAAGTGTACTCCTCCAGTAAGACAGCAATCAGGGAGTTTACTTTTGTTTTAAGTATTCCTGGAAGAAAACCTGGTACTAATCTGATTTAAAATAGTTTCCTTTATGGACCACAAGGAAGGGTAATCTGATGAGTGCTCTTGGGAAACAAATGAAGTTGCCTTGGGAGCACAGAATCAGAGACCATAGATGAGTCCATCTAGTAGAACCCCTTTGTCTTACAGAGGAAGAGCTGAGTCACAGAGAAGTGCAGTGACTTACCTACGGTCATGCAGGCAGGATTTGAACTGAAGTTTTCTGATACCACTTCTCTCTCTTTCTACTACGTCATGCTTCCTCCATGGGCTGAAGCCACAATAAAAGTGAGACAGGTTGGATCATTTCAGGGGTCCTCTGTGTGACACAGGAAGCTCTATAATTTATCTAACCTCCTTCAAAGGGTGATCGATAAGCCTGAGGGTAATAGTTTTGCCTCTTTTCCTTTTCCTTACTAACTGAAAAAAAAAAACAAAAACGAACAAACACACAAACACACACACACAACAAAAACCGAGAACTCTCATTTGTTCAGGGTTTACCATAGTCAGCCCACAAAATTTATAGCAATTTCATAGACTTGATCTCCTTTAATCATCACAATGACACTGTGCAATAGGTGGGGCTGCTAGTATTACCCTGGTTATTTGTTTCTGCATGTTAGGAAACAAACTCAGGAGGGTCATAGATAGTAAATATTAAGGCCAGGACCTTGTGCATAAATATGAAATGAGACCACAACCAAGAAATCATTTATGGTGCCCTGAAGGCTAGAGAGTGCAAGAGTAACCAAGAGAATTCTCCTTTTGCTGAACAATCCTTCTCTGATAGTCTTGACAAGGCTATATTCGCCCATGGATTCCCCCTTGCTTCTTGGCCCTGGTAGGACCAGATGTTCCCAGTTAAACAGTCTGCAAATACAGGCTCATTTCTACTGGGCTGACCAAGTTATTTTGACTTTGAAAAGGAAGTAATGCTGCAAAAAACAAGTTGGAAATCTACTGTAAGTCTAATGAAAAGTCATGTCACTTAATTCACCCATACAGGTAGTCCCCTAGAGTGATCTTTGGCCCACCTACTCTAAGGGTATAGACTGAGCCATTTCTTCACTATTACCTGTCACCCTAGGGTTGTCTGATTAGCATATCCTAACTGGAACTCCCTGATTATCAACCAACAATTTCTACCCCTTTTTCAGTGGGACTGATCTGATCCTGGCCATACCTAACCCCCTATATTAAGGGAAAAAGGGAAATGCAAGAACCATCCTAGCTCCTAGTCCTCAATATGGCCAAAACTCTGATGCTACTTTCCTCCTGAGGGTGACACATCCCGGTGGTGTATCTTCCCCTGCCTGAACTGTCTCTGGTCATGAATATATTCTGAATAAACCTGCCTACTTGACCAGATTACTGCCACCACAATTCTTCCTGCTTACTAAGCACCTAATGGTGATTCTTCTGGACATACTCAATCCTTGGTACTGTTAGGCAATTTTCCTTCCCACCCCGACCTTTTAAGCAGCTCCAGTATGGGACTTTGGTCATCTCTTTGGTAGTTCATGCAAATGAACAGATAGTAAACAATTAAATATTAAGCAGTGACATCTCCTAGAACAGCCTCAATGTTACACACTGGTGGGATTACCTTCTTTTGGATTTGTTGAACCCAGTGCTCATGCTTGCTTCCATAGTTTGAAATAGAAAATGTTGTACCTTAGAGGAAGTGAGATCATAGAATCATAGATTTTTCTCCCCGTGCCTTGAACTTTCTCCTTCCTCACCTGTGCATATGGTGGGCAGAAGAAGGTATCTCTGAAGAATTTTAGTATTGACTGTGAGACATGAGAAAGTCTGGCACAAGACCATTCAGCATGGCATGCTCATATCAAAGAAGGTGCTGTACTCCATGAGCAAAGCAGAATCATAGGAAAACATGAGCTGTGCAAATCCAGAGTCACTCTCACTCTAAATGTTCCAAAAGATGTCAAGATATTTGTAGACACCCTGTTTTCCAGAGTTAAGGCCCAGCAAGCAAGTTGTACCTGAGCTTGGCGTAACAACAATCCTTTGAGCTCACGCTCTGGACAAGCTCAACCACAGCAAAATCCCAGAATTATTTCATATAATTACTGTATTGCTTTGACCTGCACCAGGTGTTCTCTGAGCTCTGACAAGTACCTGTTGTATCCATATTCTGGTCATGAAGCCCTTCTGCAAATCAAACTTGTCACACTGTTGCTATTACCCCTCATTGTCAAGGCTACAGCTCACTGTGCAGCCATGGCTATAAATATTGAGATCTCCCCACACTGCCTCGGGTCCCTTCACTAAGGGCAGGGCCCCATCGCCCGTGTCCTTGCTTGCAAGCCATTTCCCTCACTTTGAAATTAAACTTCTGTTTGATTCCTGACTCTCCTGTGTCTAGCATGCTCTGTTTGGCTCCAGCCACCCTCAGGTTAGAGTCTGGCTCAGTCCAGTTGATGGTAATTGGTGGCAGAAGTGGGATTAAACATGGAACCTGAACTCTCCAGTACCAGTGGGAATGGAAATAGGCACCACCAGAAACTTATTTCTCTGTAGTCCAACCCCACCTCCTCTGGTGAGTCCTCTGCCCTTGTCCCTACTCCAATCCTCCGAGCTCTCGCCTTGGTTGAGCTCACCATTCTTTGTGAGGAAAACTCTAAGGCCCCTCTGGTAACCCAGTTCATCCTGGATCACACTGGTAAGGATATACTTTCTTAAACTATACTTTCTTAAACTGCACACCTCTGTTAATTAGCCTCTCTGTCTGCCTCTGCTTTTTTTAAACTGCATGCCTCTGTAAAGTTGTGACTATGTGCCCTGGTAGTGTCTTAAACTGCCTTGGTAATTGTGTGCCTCTGTAAAATTAGAATTGTAATTGCATGCTTTGTTAGAAATTTCTGTGTCTGTTTGTATCTGTTTTGTTGTTTTGTCTGTGTTTGTGTCTTTGTAAAATGTAAAATGTCTGTGTTGTGATTGTGTTGTGCACTAGATTCTGTTACTATTGAAAGATTTAAAATATATCCAGCCAGAAAAACTTCTAAGGGCTGCAGCCAAAGAGTTGAGGACACTGGGAAAGATTAATGAACTTTCATAGTTGAAGCAATTGTCCCAGTAAACAGAACTAACTCTCACTTTAGACATTCTGCTGGGGGTTAGGTTATAAGGAAAAAAGACCCCTGCAAGACACTTTTTTCCCATCATTTCAGCTTTGGTTATGTTGGAATTACAGAAATAAAGTCAGATAATCAAAGTCATAGAACTGCTGGAAACATCTTGGTAGATTAAGAAGTTTGGAGATTAATCATTTTAAGATTGCAGAGAATTCCTGGGATTTAGGGTAATTCCAGGAACTCACTCCCTTCTAAAATAACTTAGTAAGTTTTGGGGTACCACTCTATAGAATTTGTTTTAAGGAAAAGTAAAGATTAGATTTTATAAAAGTTTTAAAAGTAAATGGCAAGATTAATAGCTTTATTGTTCTAGGGCAATGAAGAAAGGCAACTAGTGTGAAGAAAGAAAAAAAATAGGTAAACAGTTTTCACCTTATAGCAACCTCTTGTTAACCCTTCCTTGACATTTCTGACAATGACAAGAGAAATGATTGTTTAAACCAGAGACGCTTGTGATTCTCCCAGTCAAGAGACCCTCTTCTTGTTAACCTCTCTCATCCCAGATAGATTCCTAAATATGTGTTGAAAAAAATGCTAGAAAAATGTAGGGAAACTTGAAATACGTTTCTGTTACAAAAATTTATTAGCTGTGTAATCTTAAGCAAGTTTATTGTCTCTGTCTGCTCCAGTTTCCTGATTCGTAAAGAGAAGATAATAATGGTACCCTCCTCCCAGAGCTGTTGTGAGGATCGAAATGCTACAATGATTGTAAAGTGCTTTAACACAGTGACTGGCATGTGCTAAGCACTACAGTATTATTATTTCTTTAACTGAATGTAATTATTCCATACCTGATAACTCTAAAGTGGGTTTAAAGTGCCAAACGTAACAAGATTAATCATTTTTACATGCGATAATTTGGAAAACATAATAAGATTAATCATTTTTGCATGTGATAATTTGGAAATTAACTGAATTGATGTCATCTAAGTTTTAGATCATGTTTTAAATACATGATACTATTTATGTTATTATTGTATTTCTAAATTCTCTCATGTGGTGAAATTTGAGATACCATAATAACAGAAATGCTGTTAGACAAAACATCTTAATAATTTGGATGCTCATGAATTAAGCTTAAAGGGATGTGATTAAAAATAGGTATGTGAAAACTGTTAAATATTTAGTGAGGTATATTTTGTTATAAAGCAAATAATAATAATATATAATAGTTTTTCATTTGAAATTATTGGCTAGTATGAAAGTGAATAGGGTTTAAAGTTGTAGCTTCAATACATTAATGATGAGTCAACTATCAGGTATTTGCTGTATGTTTGAAGCCTCAAAATATGGGTAGGTTTTTTTTTAACTTTTTTTTTTTTTGAGGCAGTTTGGGTTAAGTGACTTGCCCAGGGTCACAGAGCTATTAAGTGTCAAGTGTCTGAAGCTGAATTTGAACTCAGGTCCTCTTGACTCAGGGCTGGTTCTCTATCCACTGTGCCACCTACATGCCCCGAATATGTGTAGTTTTAATTTATAAGTAAAGGATAAATGAAATGTTAACTGTTAGGGAAACATAAGGAAAGATATTCAAGCCCTAAGTTGTGTTTAGTGAAATTTTACTATTTAAGATAAAAATCTTGGGACTGTAATTTACTACTGTTTTGAGTTTTGATTACAGGGATAGTTTTCTGAATTGTCATGAAACCAATAGTAGAAAATGGCACATGCTGCAGTCTGGGAACTGCTAAAAGTGTTGGGAGCAACCTTGGCACAGCCTAGGTATTTTTCCTCATTGTGCTAATTCCTTTCTGAAAAGGAAAATTCTCACCTGGTTAATCCTGAGCCTTGCTTTTAACACCCTGTGACTACATGATTGGCTGTCAGATATGAATTATGCCTAGAACAAAAGAAAGCTAAGGGAGGTCCCCTCCCTCCCCATTTTGATATATGGCATTGTTTTAACTATATCCCTCTTTACCCTTTTATAGCAAATTTCTATAATCAAGGAGTTTTGTAAATACAGTACTAAATCTGTTAAATAATTGGTATTGGAACATCTCTGAGTTACTATAATAGAATGCAAGTATGAACATCTTACAATTTTAACCTTTATTGTGGCCAAATTTATAATATAGGGATATCCTCCTCAGGGGGGAAATGTTTAACAAAGTAATAAGACAAAAATGTAATGTAAAAAAAATTCTAAATAAATGGAATAGTAAATTTGACAAAGCAACAAGATTAGATTGTTTTCTGTAAGAACTATATACATATGTATATGATTGACTTCCAAATTTATCTGTCATGGAAATTAAGGCTTTAAGTATGTTTTAGTAAGTTCTCAAAATTGGATTAAGATTTCACACATAAATTGTGTTGATAATGGCAAAGAAAGTGAAATTATTTTCCCATTATTACAGTATCTGTCTGATAATTTTAAAAGGCAGAATAAAAAAAATTAAAAGGCATAAAACTCTAACCCTAACCCTAAATGCACATGCATTTTATGGTTGAACCCTCGTGATATTTTTTTTTAAAGATTCTTATACTAGCTACTGGATTTAGGTAATGAGAGAAAGAGCAAGTGGCATATAATCTAAAATTCTTGGAAGTTTCAAAATTGGAGAACCAAATTTAGAGATATTATTAGCATAATTATCTAGAAACCTCTCAATCTGGAACCAGAGAAGCAGAGCCCCTTTTAGAGCTGTCCTGAGAATAAGCAGATTGTCCAAGAAAAGACCAGATGACTACATGAGACTTCTGGGACTCAAAATGTGCTGGTTAAATGGATATTGATAATGGGTCACTAGAATACAAGGAGACTTGATTTTAGTTATGTTTAAGTTTTCTTGGTTACCTTGGTGACATGTAAATCTGCCTTCTCAGAACTAGACCATTGTGAGACCTCTGAGTACTTTGATCTATACCTGACTTAATGTAATTATGCAATTATGTGAATTGTGGGAAAAAAAACACTTCATTGCATTGTTTGAACCCAGACTTGTGTTGCTGGGAAACTGGATCATCTCTCTGTGCTGTTTAGAGATCCTTAACCAAGGACTTATGTTATGCTGACCAGAAACTCAGATCCAGAGACTGATAACAAGGAGTTTCCTCACAATTGTCAACCCATATATCTTTTTTCTTTTTTTTTTTTTGGTGAGGCAATTGGGGGTTAAGTGACTTGCCCATAGTCACACAGCTAGGAAATATTATGTGTTTGAGGCCGGATTTGAACTCAGGTCCTCCTGACTCCAGGGCTGGTGCTCTATCCACACCACCACCTAGCTGCCCCAACTCATACGTCTTCTAAGGGCCCCTATCAGGTTCTTCTGACTACTCCCACAGATGTCAAACTTGTGGGTGTGGACTCTTGGATCATCTGAAGAAAGCACTTGCTCCTGAGTGGATGGTAGAACCCTCCAGGGACTTCAAGGTCTGTCTAGCATGAACCTCGAAGCAGCCAACATCCAGATAAGACAGTTGTCCCGAGATTCTGGATGAAAGCTGAGTATACTGTCCTAGTTTTTTCTCCTCTTCCCTTTTGTTATGTGTGCAAACACCAAGGCCCTGATTCAAGCATGTGTTGGCATTTTCTCCCTCTACATTCTCGCCCCCCCTCATTTTGCTGTTTGCAACCAAACAATGGCTAACGGTGATACCTGGGACACACTTCCCCAATAGGTCCCCTCAAGGAACTGACCCTCTGGGATAAAAATGCTTGCCCTGGCCCAACCGGCCCCTGATGGCATCTTGGCTTATACCTTCCTCTCCCTTATTAGCCAGAAGGGTAGATCCCCTCCCTTTGGCCAAAAGGGAAAATGTCAAGATATTAGGAGACACCCTATAAGCAAGCTGTGCCCTGAGCTTGGCATAACGACAATTCTTGGCTCTTACCCTTTGGATCCCAGAATTGTTTCACATAATAACTGTATTGCTTCGACCATCATCAGGTGTTCTCTGAGCTCTGACAAGCACCTGCTGTGTCCATGTTCTGGTCACAAAGTCCTTCTATGAATCAAACTTGTCACATTGTTGCTGTTACCCCTCATTGTCAAGACTACAGTTCACTGTGCAGCTTTGGGTATTAAGTATTGAGATCTCGCCACATTGCCTTGGTCCCCCCACTAAGGGGTAGGGCCCTAGCATGTGTCCTTCCTTGCAAGACATTTCCCTCACTTGGAAATTAAACTTCTATTTGATTCCTGACTCTCCTGTCTCTAGTGTGCTCTCTTTGGCTCTGGCCACCCAGAGGTTAGAGGCCAGTTCAGTCTGGATGAGAAGGACCACTTGTGCCCAATCACTGGTAGTGCCTTCCAAACTTATATTGGTCAGCTGAATATACTGTACCTTGACTCCAATATTGTGATGTCATTAGTCTTCTTCAAAAATGGAGGTCAAACAACAAGGCTTCCGTGGGATCCTTCAAGTCTCAAGTAAAAGTTTCACCTACTGCAAGAAGCTTTTCCCAATGTTCCTTAATCTCACTGCCTTACTTATGAGACTACCCTCAATCTATGCTGTTTATATCTTGTTTATATATAATTGATTGTATGTTTCTTTCCCCATTAGACTGGGAGCTCCTTAAGAGCAGGGATTTGCCCTGTCTTGGCATAGGGCACATCACATAGTAGATGCTTAATAAATTCTTGTTGACTCAACTTGGAAAGTACCTTAGAGACCATCAAGTCCAATCCCCCTCATTTTACTGATGAGGAAACCGTGTTTGAAAGAAGTTAAGAGGCAGTTAGGTGGCGTAGTGGATAGAGCACCGGCCCTGAAGTCAAGAGGACCTGAGTTCAAATCCGGCCTCAGACCAAACACTTGACACTTACTAGCTGTTTGACCCTGGGCAAGTCACTTAACCCCAATTGCCTAAGAAAAAAAAAAAAAAAAAGTTAAGTGACTTAATCAGGATCAAATAGCTAGAAGTACCGAGATAGGATCTGAAACTAGATCTGAGGTCAAATCTGGCCTCAGACACTTCCTAGCTGGGTGACCCTGGGCAAGCCATTTACCCCTGTTTGCTTCAGTTTCTTGGTCTGTAAAATGAACTGGAGAAGGAAATGGCAAACCACTCCAGCATCTCTGCCAAAAAAACCCCACAAAGGCTCATGAAGAGTCAGATACAACTGGAACAACTGAATAACTATTCCCTATGCCATGTTACCTCTCAAGATCAAAGAGGCTTGTTTAAAAAAACAAAACAAAACAAAACAACACATCATTTCTAAGAATTTCTAGGTGATGCTACTAACACTAGGACTTCTGGAAGGGACCGAAGGACTCATTTAATTCAATCCTTTCATTTTCAGATTGAGGAAACTTAAACCACCAGCATCACAATGGAGACTTTCAGGTGGTTTCTTTTGGTGGATGCAAGGCTACTATAGACTGTTCCAGGAGAAGCATCTTTAGGACTGAATAGAAAGCTAATTAGAATATGGATCATAGGATTTAGAGCTAGAAGAGACCATGTAGTCTTCCCCTTTAACTTACAAATGAGGCAAGTGAGGATCAGATTGATTAAGTCACTTGATCAAGTGTTCGCACAGGAAAGCAAGTCGCAGAGCCATGGTTAGAAGACCAAGGTCTTTTGGCTCCAAATCTAGGGCTCTTTTACTCGTACCATGTTGCTTCACAGATGCACAGATAGCCATTTAATATGTAATGTGCGTGCATCACACACACAAAATGTCCCAAACACTCCATCTAAAGAATTGGAAAATATCCTGAACTTGGAGTTGGAAGATCTAGGTTCAGGTTCCAGTTGTGATATTTGTAATCTGTGGGACTTTGGGTAAATCCTTTAATCTCTATGGTCTCCAATTTCCTCAATCTGCAAATGAAATGATTGAATTAAATGAGTCCTTCAGTCCCTTCCAGTTGTCCTAGTGTTACTACTATCACCTAGAACGTCTTAGAAATGATGCTATTTTTTTTTTAAACAAGGCTATACAACCTATGGTATACTGTCCAAAAAGGCCTCTGGGGGCTAGAAATTTGAGCTGTTTTAAAATGTCAAGTTGCTAAATGAAAGGTGCATTTCATTTTCATCATTAGATGGGACTTCGGAGGTTACTTTCTCTACACCCTTCAATTTACAGAGGAGGGAAAGGTGAAGCCTAGATTGGGGCCTAAAAAAGTCCTAGAGAAATAAAGGGACTTGTTGTAGGGACTTTGGTAAGCTTTCTGCCCAGTGAAGAATCCTGGGAAAGCTCAAATCCCCTGAGTCACTCTGTAAAAGTAAGACCTGAATAAAGGGTGTAAGCCCCTGCTCCCCTAAAGATTTGAATGTGAATTTCCCAGGATTTCCCCCAGGTCCAGGCTCCTTCATTCCCTCCCCTCAATGCACAGTCCAGCTTGACCAAGATAAGAACCCTAGGAAAACCCACTGCACTTTATATTTTGGACCCCTCCTTCCAGCTGGGGCCATCCAGTGGACGCGGTTCCATTCTCTCTGCCCTTCATTATTGAGAGTATTTCTCCTCCATGATGCTAGCATGCATGACTGTGTCTCTGCTGACTCTTTTTTCTTGGGTTTCGTACTTCCTTGAACTGTGTACCTCAAAATCTTGAACCTTATTCAACCTGTATGTATTAAGACACTTGGCCCAAGGTCACTCACTCATTCACACAGTAAGCATTTAATAAATACCTACCATGTGCCAGGCACTATGCTAAGCACTGGAATGGCAGAGCCAAGATTTGAGCTCATTAGCTACGACTTCCACTCTTTCTTCTACAACACACTTCCCCTATGAGTTCTTCTAGAACAAGGATTGTTTGGTTCTTGGTATTTTTTTCTCCCTAATGCTGGGTACCTAGTAGGTGCTTAACAAATGCTTGCTTTACTCTTTGACCCAGCAATAGTGCTTCTAGGGCTGTATCCCAAAGAGATCATACAAAGGGGAAAAGGACCTACATGTACAAAAATATTTATAACAGCTCTTTTTGTGGTGGCAAAGAATCGGAACCCTAACCTTAAATGCCCATCAATTGGGGAATGGCTGAACAAGCTGTGGTATATGAATGCAATGGAATACTATTGTGCTGTAAGAAATGATGAGCGGGCAGACTTCAGAAAAGCTTGGAAAGACTTGTACTGTCTGATGCTGAGTGAAGTGAGCAGAACCAGAAGAATGTTGTACACATTAACAGACATGTTGTGCTATGACTAACTTTGATAGACTTAGCCCTTCTCAGCAATGCAAGGATCTAAGACATCTCCAAAGGTCTCATGATGAAAAATGCTATCCACATCAAAAGAAAGAACTATGGAGTTTGAATGCAGATCGAAGCATACTATTTGCTATTTTTTTCTTCTGTTGTGTTTTGTTTCCTCTTTCTGGTGGTTCCTCCTATTGGTTCTAATTCTTCCTTACAACATCACTAATATGAAAATCTGTTTAATAGGAATGTATATGTATAGCCTTTATCAGATTTCGTGCCATCTTGGGGAGGGAGGGGGAAAATATTTAAAACTCAAAAGCTTATGGAAGTGATTGTTGATCAATCAAAATAAATTAATAAAAAATAAAAATAAATGTTTGCTTGCTTGGTTCAAGTACTGAATGTCTATAAAAGTGTAACTTGGCTGTCTTTTATTTAAGCTTCTCTACCTGATTTATTTGGAAAAATTTTTTTTAAAATGGTGGCCTGAGTTCCCAGGATTAACTGAAAGCACCCTTCCCTCCAAATCCACACATTAGACCCGCTCAGACACTAAAGAATGAAAAAGAATTTATAAAGCTTTTACTTTATGCCAGATCCTGTGCTACATTATAGGGATGCAAAAACAAAAACAAAAACAAAACCAGAAAGACATAGCTGTCTTAGTTCCTGCCCTCAAGGAACCTCCATTCTAATAGTTGAAGGTAATGAAAATAGGAGAAAGGTGTTTTGGTCAGAGAAGTCAAAGGAATGATAAATGACTAGTCATAGAGCCATTGTTTGGCATGTCCTTTTTAGGATAGTCATAATCAGTCAGTCAACTAGCATTTATTAAACACCTACTATGTGCCAGGCATTAACTTTTACAAATATCTCATTTGATCCTCGAAACAACCCTGGGAGGTAGATGCTATTGTTATTCCCACCTTCCCATTAAGTGACTTGTCCAGGGCCACTCAGCTGGGAAGTATCTAAGTCCAGAGTTGAACTGGGGTCTTCCTGACTTTAGGTCCATTGCACCACCTGGCTGAGGTGTTATATATGGTGGATCATTTTTACTTCTCAGCAGTTCATCACAGTAGCTGTATGATAGATGGTAGTAGTATATCACCATTTCTTATAGAGGATGAAATTGAATTCCCCAAAAGTTCAGAAGACCAAGACCAGTTACCGGATGGCAAAATAAGAGTCAGGACTTAAAAAAAATAAAAATAAAAGGCCTAAAAATCTCAGGATGCAGCTCTCAGTGGGGCTCAGCATCTCTCCTTACTGTGGACCAAAATAATTAGCCTCTGATGTTCCAGCCAAGGAGTGAGCAACATGAATCGGGTTTTCGGTAGCATTTACCTACTCCTAAACATCTGCCCTCCTTTCTTGTCTCTCCCCCTCATAGAATCTTAGACTTTTGAGTGTAGGAAGAGCCTTAAGGATCTTCAAGTCCCAGCCCTATCACTTTGTAGATACGAAAATTGAGGACTCATCCAGGGTCAGTGGCAGTTAGGACTAGAATCCCTACTCTGGAATCCCATCCCAGTGTCCTGGGGACACTATGGCATCCTTCTTATTCTTGTTTCCTCTTTTACTCTCCCGTATCCTTTTTTTTCTCCCTTTTCCCTTTTTGGACTTAACGGTGACATCCCTGGCCCTTCCAGCATTACTCAAGGCTAAAGGAACCGTTCATGATTGTTTTCAGTTCTGTAGGATTAACAGGATTAGAAGCCAGGAGAAACCAAGCCTGGAGAATCTGGTTAGATAAAGGCCTCTAGAGGCTCTGGCCAGCAAGATAGTGTTTAAATTCAGATAGACTTCCACTTGTCCCTCCCATAATTACTTTGGTCTTTAAGGATTTCTCATTTTTTTTAAGACTTTCTCATCCAGAAACTACCTTAAACTGAAAATCCTTCAGCTTTCATGCTCAAGTTCTCTCGTTTTAAAGATTCTGTTCTAACTGGTTGGTCACTACTGCTATTTGGTGGGAGAACACTCCTTTTACACCTCTTCCGTCCTTTTCCCCCAATAAAGTACTCCTGGGAGTTTAAAAAAAAATGCAGAAGAGAGGAAGAACATTCTTCCATTCACACCAAAGGAAATTAAGAATTCTGATTGGGAAAGGGAGTATATAGTCTGAGGACAGGAATTTTTATGCCAATGCTACTTGCCTTGGTTTATGCCACCACTTCAAAACTCTCTTGGGTTGGTACAATAGCTCCTAACTGGTCTCCCTGCTTCTGGGCTCTCTTCTCTTCAACCCATCTCCCACAGCTGCCAAATGCAGAATACTCAAGATATGCATCTGACCATACACATATCTTTGTTCTCCTAGACTTGGACTTAATAGTGACACCTCTGGCCCTCCTGGCATCACTCAAGGCTAAAGGAACTACTCTTGTTTTGTTTGTTTGTTTTTTGCTAGGCAATAGGGTTAAATGACTTGCCCAGGATCACACAGTTAGTAAGTGTCAGGTGTCTGAGGCAGGATTTTAAACTCAGGTCCTCCTGACTCCAGGGCTGGTGCTCTATCCACTGCTCCACCTAGCTTCCCCTAAAGGAACTACTCTTGATTGTTTTCAGGTCTGTGGGATTAGCTGGGTAGTGGAAGGTGGACAAGGTCAAGCCTGGAGAATCTGGTTAGATAAAGAGCTCTAGTAGGTCGGCCTAACAAGATAGAAATGCAAGTAACTAAAATCCAGGTGGAGATATGGATTTTAGGGTGGGGGAAGGTGGGTGTGGAGTATTAGCATAGGCAGATACAAGTAAACAGGGGAAGTTAGAGTCTGGGGGGATTAGGAAGAAGGGATAGGAAATCTGGGGTAGGAGTCCCATGGGGAGGGCAGTGGTCTAGGCACAGCAGACTTGGATAGCAGAGCCACAGGCCAGGCTTAGAAAGATTGACAAGAGAAGTCAGGAACCCAGGCTTAAAGGGTGTGGGCAGAGTCAGAAACCAGACCCAGCTTCTTCTGAATAGTCATGATGCTACCAGTGGCAGAATAACCTTGGCACTGAGCCAACTTCTCCTGAAAGAAGGGTTTTTATGTGCTCTAGCCCAGAAATTAAGTTAGAGGGTGAGTAGGATTGAGGCACAAAAGCATACCTAACTGCAGGAGAAAGGGCTGAGGTCAGAAGAGAGTGAGATAAAGTTAATCTTCTCATTTCACCGAGAAAGTGAGGCTCGAATAAATGAATGAATGGAAAAGCAAACTCCGTTGACCCCTAAGCACATGTGGAGCTCCCCAAAAGGGATTAAGCACACAGGGTGGGCTGATGTCAGTCCCTCAATTCCCACATGACTCTCCACGGTTCTGACAATATACACAGGGATATTGCTTTGCCCCATGGGGTTTTGTGGTCCTTTGTAGCACTTTTAGGATTGTGCTTTTCTTTCAAGGGCAGCACTGGGGGCGGGGGTGGGGGGAGAGATGAGATTTCCGTTGATAACATAGAGTCTCCTTTTCTGGACTTGGATGTGTTCCGCTTATCTCTACTACTGGGGGTCAAGGAGTCAATATATATTTATGTTATTCATTTCTCTGCTTACGGATTCTCTTTTTTAAAAATGGAAACTTATGATTGCCAAAGGGCATCATTTCAATGTGCCTCCATTGCATCTGTGACTTCCAGATAAGTCGCTGCCTATCCACATTGACTCAGGGTTGTTTCTCTTCCTCTCCAGAGACCTAAACTTTTCCACAAATCACTACTAGAATTAGGAGTTGCCAGATTTCCTTTCATACAAAAGAGGGAGTAACCCAATAGCAATGAAAGAGAGGGAAGGAATGGGGAGGATGAGTTCATTTGTATACAAAAGGGCCACAGAGGTGGAATCATCTTCTCCTCCTGGCTCAGACCTCCCCTAAAGAGGGGAAATTTTTCACCAATTCATTGGGAATACAAGCTTTGGGCCAGTCTCACTTCAGGAGGCAAGTCAGAAGAAATGCATAGTTTCCACCGGCTGCTTTTCTAATATATGCCCAGCAGTCCTTGACCCTCCTGGGGTTGGGGGGGGGGGGGGCGGGGGGGGGGGGATGGGAAGGAGAAGTGCAGCCTCTGCTTCCCAGTATTGTCAGCTTGTAGGACTGTGGAAGAAGGGGGAGGGAAGCCAGCATCCAGACGTGTGGTACCCTGCATGATTCTTCTGCTTTCCTTTCTTCAGAATGGGTAATAGGAATAAGCATATTTTATAGCACCTAGTATGTGTCAGGCACTGTGCGAAGCACTTTACAATTATCTCATTTGATCCTTACAACAACCCTGGGAGATAGCTGCTATTATGATCCTCATTTGACAGTTAAGGAAAATGAGGCAAACAGAGGTTAAGTGACTCACCCAGAGTCACCCAGATAGTAAATCTCAGGTCTTCCTGACTCCAGACCCAGTTTCTATCCACCGCACCACTTAGCTACCTCTGGTTGCTCATTCTGCCTCCTCACTCTCAGAACTCCACCCCCACCCCAAACTATACCAAAGAGCTAAGTCCAAGCAGGTCACTCACTAACTGGGAAACTTGGGATAGCATTTGCTTCAGCTTCTTGTTTCCATAGCAACACTTACAAGAGAGGTGCTACACATAATTTCTGAACACATTGGACTCACGTATGAGGTTTTAGGAATTTTGCAATAGTTGGACCTGGGGCAAGGATGTAGCCCTCATTGGTCTAAAATATCTCAGGATTCTCCCTGTTAATCCTTTCAAGGCAATTTCTGTCCCTTTTTCAAACAAAAACTGCCCCAATAATTTTCAACATTGCTATTTCTATCAGACTGGCCCAGTTTCCTCCTCTAATCAGGGACTCCTATGCAGCTTCTTGGGGTGGTCTAACAAGAACACTGTGCCCTGATTCTTAGCCATGATAACATCATGAAATAATCTAGATTCCATTTAGAGGACCCAGCAGGCAACAGGTGCCAAGGGATGCCTCTCCTCATCTTTCCCAAGGATGTTAGGCTGAGCCCCTCCAGCCCTAACACCTGCTCCAGGTAGACATGGCTGTTCATACCACTTGGATGAGAAGGGAGTCACTGACTAAAATGCTTCTGGTAAGCTGGAGAATTTCTGGGCCTTACCTTCTTTCCAGCCACTAATAAAAACAAAAATGTTTTTACAAAGCACTTTACATATATTATGTCATTTTATCCTCACAACAACCCTATGAGGTAGATAGTATTACCGAGGCCAAGAGAAGCCAAGTGACTTGCCCAGGATCACATAGCTAGTTAGTATCTGAGGCAGGATTTGAACTCAGATCTTCCTTATTCTAATTCCAATGCTGTACCACTTAGCAGTACTAATCCATAAGGTCTGCCAGAACTTATTGTCTTCCCTATCACTAGTTAACCCTCTAGATGCCCTCAGTTATTGCTATCTGACCTGCCAATGTATCCTAAAAACCCCTGGGTTGGGCTATCTGGCCTGTCCTACACATGTTGTCTCCCCCAATTACTATGTGAACTCACTGAGAGCAGGGACTGTCTCACTTACTTTAAAAAAAAAAAAAAAAAGCTTAATCATTTAGCAGTTTTTTTTAAACAAATGCTTAATAAATACCTCCATTCATTTCACATTCACGTACACTAAGGTGATTTTTAAAAAATGAAGACTATTAAAGACTATTATGGAATAAGATGACTGAACAGAATGTTGTCATTAGAATGGCCAGGCTCTGCCCTAGAGAGTTTAGAAGATACATCTCCCTCCTTCCTTCCTTTCCAGAGGCGGGGGTGCATATCTTGTCAAATATGACTTCTGTAAAGCCTTTTTTTTTCCTTTTTCCTTTTATTCTCTTACAAGCGATGGCTCATTGGGTAGAGAAGACTATAGGGATATATTCAGAAAGGAAAATGATGTAAAAACAAAGGATTAACAACAACAACATAGATTCTTTCCAAAAGAATCTTATGGACTTGAAATCAAAAAAATACTTCTGCATGATATTTACATGTGTGTATTTTATTTATAAACACATACACACACATATGAAATGCTTATGCAAAATATATACATACCCCTTAATTCTGTCCCAAATGAATCTCTGGAAATATTCCAAATCCATGTTAGGTATTTGGTTCCATTACTCTCATTAGGTTCTTCTACTTACCAAACTGTACGTCACACATGGGTAAACTGGGCCCAGAAAGGTAAAGTGACTTACCCATAGTTAAAATAGAATTGGTTAGCAGAAGAACCAAGATTAGACGCCAGGTCCTGTTCAGGATTCTTTTGCTTCCTCCCCTCCAAATGCTTTGTCTGTTGCTGTACATAAAAGAGCCCTAGACTGCCTTATGATGAAGTCTAAACAATCCCCACCATGTCAATGGATGCTGGGCAAGTGTCCCATCCTTCCCAACTTTCAGTTCATTCTTCTGTATAACAATGGCTACCATACTTCAGTTCCAACTTAGGCTAACTCAATTCAGGTCATGGTGCATTTCTCACTTTACTTCATAGCCTACTAGCTCTCATTAGCAGTGCTACCTTTCCTTACGATCGCACACATCTCCTTGGAAAGGCCTCTGGGAGAAGGTATTGCTGTCTTATTTTATCAACATACAATTAGTACTTTCATTAATGACTGTAGGGAGGTTATTGATTTACTTTTTCCCATTAATAGCAACAGGATCATAGAATGTTAGAGCAAGAAGTGGTCTAACCCAAAACCTCATTTTAAAGATGAGTACACTGAGGCCTGGAGAGGATAAAGAACTGTCTTGGTGCTACCAAACTACACAGTGGCTATCAGTCCAGCATTCAGTCCACAATACCACACAACCACATGTACTACTGTATTCAGGAACAGAAGCCGAGAAAATGATGCAATAGTTCAAATTCTTTTAAAAATATGTGGAATGATTCAGTGAAAGTTACCTAATGAATTATATGTCATTGAAAACTTTCTCCACTAAAAACAAATAAATACCTAAAGTCACCTTCCCAAATTGTGTTTTATCCAGCTAAAAAAAAAAGTATTATGCAACTAGTAGCTCCATGAATGACAAGCCATTCAATTGGTACAAAGAGGCTCTTTGAAAATAATGCCAGTATAGGTCAACTGTGTGACCTTTGGTAAGTTGTGTCCCCTTCGGGGGCTTCAGTTTCTTCCAGCCTAAAGTGAGGAGGCTAGATTCCATGATCTCTAACATTCCTTCAAATCTGTAATTCTGATTCTGAGATAGTTATCAATTCTCAGTTGTCAATGAAAGCATTATTTTAAGTGACACCAAGGGGGGGCATTGATAAGCCTCCAGAGGAAGGCATCTTGGTTGGTGAAAGGGCCTGGAATCTGTGCCATAGAGAGACTGCTTAAAAGAACTGAAGATGTTCAGCCTAGAGACTTAGGGGAGAAACGGTAGCCCTCTTAAGGTATTTGAAAAGTCATCAAGCGGAAGTGAAAATAGATTTGTTTTGCTTTGTCTTGGGGTAGAGACAGAACTTGGAGGAATAGCTGGAAATGGCAAAAAAAAATCAGATCTAGGTTTGATGAAGGAAGAGAATCGTAAAAATAAGACATCCAAAAATGTGGAATGGGGCTGCTTTAAAGAAAATAACAATAATAGCTAACATTCATTTAGCATTTACTATGATTCTGTGCCTGGCTCTGTGCTAAATGCTTTATAATCATCTCATTTGATGCTTATGACAATCCTAGGAGGTAGGTGTGATTATTATCCCTATTTAAAATACGAGGAAATTGAGGCAAACAAAGGTTAAGTAATTTGCCCAAGATCATGTAGCTAATAAACGTGCAAGTATGGATTTGAACTCAGGTGTTCCTAACTCCAGGCCCAGAATTCTAGCCACTGCATCACCTGGCTGCCTTGCAAGTTAATGGGTTTTTCCTCACTGGAGGTCTTCAAAGCAAAGGCTGGGTGTTGATTTGTTGACACTGTTGCAGTGGGGATTCTTTTTGCATTGTGGGTGGAACTAGATGGTGTCTGAGGTCCTTTCCTGTCTGATATTCTGTGATCCTGGGAAAGCCCAGTTAGAGTCCAATCTGCCTAGGGCCACTGGCAATGGAGGTTAACACTGTAAGGGCTCACAGATGGCCATTAAGAAGTGGGAGGATGAGAAATTTGTTTCCCTGAGCGTTTATGTATCTAATTGTTTTATGAAGTTAAACAGAAGTTACCCTTATTAACAGAAAGGTTGATTCATGAATAGTGAATGTGACGTGTCAGGATAAAAGAATCATTCATATTCATGCACAAACATATTATTCTACACTATGTGCCAAATATATAT
>NW_020954556.1:4056529-4184434 GCF_900497805.2 Vombatus ursinus | reverse complement strand
TTTGATCCTTACAGAAACCCTGTGAGGTAGACAGGGCAGGTGTTTGTTTTTATTTCCATTTTGAAGAAGGGAAAGCTGAGGCTCAGAGACTTTAAGTGATTTGCCTGGAATTCATGCAAATTTACAAATGAGGTGAATCGTTCCAACATTGTTTAAATTTCTGTCTTTAGACTTCTGAAGTATTTCTATTCCTCTTTCCTACATGTTTCCAAAGAGCATAATAACTGAAGTGAGTTTTCACCTCAACTCTCCTTCCCCTCCCTCCCTCCCCTTTTTTTGGTCAGGACCTGTGATTTCAATTAGCTAGGAAACTTCTGGTATGAAAACTCTCTCCAGGGATACGGAGGGACAACTCATGTGGTCTTACAGTTGCCCGGACCCTGAGAAGTGGCTCACTGGTCCATGGCCACTGAGCTCGTATGTGTCAAAGGCAGGATTTAAACCCAGCCCTTTCCGAGTACAAGCCCAGCCTGCCATCCACAGTACTACACTGCCTGCCTTTTTTAAATTATTTTTTAAAGCAATTTGAATTCTAGTAGGCAACAGTGTAGAACCCTGAAGCCTTCAGAGCTCATGCAAAGAAGAGTTGTATCATGTAATCATTTTGGTTTTAGAAAGACATCTTATTTCCCCCAAGGCTTTAAGTCCTTTATGTTTTCCTTCATGTGGTCCAGTAAAGCTGCTCTCTCAACGTGCAGCTGCTTTACTGAACTTGGGAAATCATCTGGCTTCCCTTTGAGAACATAACTGAGAACATAAATAACAGAAAAGGACGTCCCCATTGACATCAGTCTTCAGAGTTTGAGCTGAGTAGAGATTCTTCTAGCCACATCGGGGTCATTTCTGCAGTGAAGAAATACCATGTTCTGAGTTTTAGCAGCATTCCTCCTGAGAAAGGCTCAGCTACAGGTTGCAGAACAAAAACTTATTGATGGTGTCACTCAAAGAGATCCAGGTAATCTGGTGGGTGCTGCTGCTGACCACAGGGGTAGAGCAGCAGCTCTTTCCCCAAGGAGGTGATGGGCTCTTCCTGTAAACAGAAGCACAATATTCAGCTATGTGTGTGTGTTGGGGGGGTGTGCACATGTGTGTATGTGTGTGTGTGTGTGTGTGTGCATGCATGTGTACATCCTTGCACCCTGGACTGAAAACCAACCATCTGAGTGATTACATTGTGTGAGCAGGGCATTCATGGTACATGCATAAGGTGATGTCCCCAGAAGGATTTCAGTTTCCATTTGTCCCTCCCACAATTCTCATACATATATAACACAGTTTATATATACACATACATGTGTGTGTGTGTATGTATGTATGTATGAGATAGATAGATAGATAGACAGATAGACAGATAGTCCCTCGAAGTGAAAATCCCTCAGCTTTCGCACTCAGCACTCTCTTTTTAAAGACTCTGTCCTCAGTGGTTGGTCACTACTCTATTCCTATTTGGTACAAGACCACTCCTTTTATGTTTCCTCTGCCCTTTGCCCCCAGCAGGGTATTCTGGGAAAGAAGGAAAAAAGGACAGGATAAAGGAAGAACATTCTTTCATTCACACTCGCCAAATGCAGAATACTCAAAATATGATTCTGACCACGTCATTCCTCTTCCCAAAACTCTTCTTATTGCTTCTAAGAGAAAGTACATATTGCACTGCTTGGCATCTGGCTCCCACCTACCTTTCCAGTCATTTCATATCAAGTGTCTTTCACACACTCTCCATTCTAATCAAACTGGCCTCTCAGTTGTTCGTCTTGTATGACATTCCATCTCCTGCCCATATGTCTCTGGCCTTTGCTGTTCCCCATTTCTGGGGGGGGGGGGTTCTTCCTCATTTCCGCTTCTAGAACCTCTTTGTTGTTGTTGTTTAGTCATATCAGTTGTGTCGCATTCTTCGTGACCTCATTTAGGGTTTTCTTGGCAAAGATGGTATGCTCATTTTACAGATGAGGAAACTGAGGTAAACTGAGTTAATTGACCTACCCAGGGTCAGACAGCTAGTAAGTGTCTGAAGCCAGATTTAGACTTAAGAAGATGAGTCTTACTTACTTCAGGCCTGGTACTCTACCTACTACACCATCTAGCTGCCCCTCTAAACTGCCCCCCACCACCCAGCATCCTTCAAAGCAAAAGTCAGATGCCTCCTCCTCCATGAAGTCTTTGCTGTGAATTTCAGCTATTAGAGCTCTCTGCCAGGGGAAATTACTTACTCTGCACATATTTGATATCTGCTTATCTCTGTTCATGTGGCATCCTATCTGTATTCTTGTGAGCAGGGACAGTTTCAACCTTATCTTTATATTTCTATTACCTAACATATCACCTTGCACACAGGTGTTTAATAAATGTCCACCGAATTGCCTTGAACAATTATTTTGAAAGGAAGCATATATATATTTAAAATATGTATATATATATAAAGATTTACCCTGTGATATGCGACCAAATCTGCCAGAGTGGAATGCTGGAGTTGGTCCACCCCCAGGAAGCTGTAGGAGTCAGTGGAGGCATCGATTAGGAAATGTTTAGTGCCATCCTTTGAGAGGTAAGACAGAGCATAGCCTTTTATCTTTTCACTGACTCGGATCAGAAAACTTCCAGGGACTTCTGTACTCAAGAGTTCATTTGCTCTCTTTAGAGTAAGAATTCCTGTAGAAAAAGAAGAAAAAACAAAATAAAACAGATACCTCAGACTAGGCAAAAAAAAAACAAAACAAAAAAACAAAAACAAAAAAAACACACCAATATTCTTCCCCACCCTTGTGAACAGGTCAGGTGAATTTAGGACAAAAAACAAGGCCACTTTAATCCCCCTCCCTCCTTTTATTAATCCTACCTTGAAATGCAGTTTAAAAAATAATTATCTCATTAGTATTATATATTTGTGATAATTGGGCAGGGACAAAAATTTCTTTTCCTATCTATGAGCTTTCCTTTTTAAAAATTTCATTTCCTTAAAAAAAATTTCCCAAACACCAAATAAGGTGAGCATGTTCATATACAAAGAGAGAAAGGAGATGGCTCACATACGTTATGAATCTACTCCACAGAAAGACTGCTTGCTCCTCCAAGGATACAAATTCAGCATGTTATTTTCTAAGCCGTGTTTCTCGCTTGCATTTTTTTAAATGAGAAGGAGTTTCTAAGCAAATATACCATATAAAGAAGAAATGTGAAATGGTCAACCTATACAAGAGGATAAGCTATGATTTATATTTGGCTGATGCAGGAGTTTGTTTTGCTTGACTATACACACACACACATAGATAGAAGACAGAGAGACAGACAGACACATATATTTGTGTGTATATATATATATATTATATACATATATATAAAAGGGCTTTGTTTTTCTTGCCTTCTTAATGTGTGGAGGAAAATGGGGAGATTTTGGAAATAATATAAATAATTGAAAATAAAATAAAATAGAATTTTAAAAGGGCTTGTTGATTGCCTGTTTGAATACAGTAATTGCAAATCATCATCCTTGTCCATCAGTTTGTTAAAACAAGAATACGGCAACCCCCTCATTTTAGAAATGAGGAAATTGAGACCTAGAGTTATTTAGTGACTATGGCAAGAATTTGACCTGCTCACAAGGCCAAACCTAGAACCAAGGTCGCCTAGCAGTCCCACTGCATTTTCTACTACTATGGGCCAAGTACCATGCTTTACAAACACCATCTTATTGGATCCTCACAATGACCCTGGGACATATGTGCCATTATAATCCCAATTTTACCTCCCAATACCTCATTACCCTTGAAAGTCATAAAACTGTTGATTTTCTCTTTTTTGTAATTCAGACATCTGACTACTTCTGATCAGCCTTCTCCCTAGTGAACAAGGTTTCATTCTGGCTGCTTCCCATTTTCCCTTCTAATTCTTATCATCATTCTATAGATTTAATCCATCCACAGACACTGCAGTGGAAGCCCAAGGACAAGAGGGCCTAAGGCACTGAATTATTCAAGGTTCCAATTTGTTTGGAGTGTTTGGAGAGTGCACATTTCCATTTCCAGCACAAAGAAACTCTGCCTTCGTCCTATACCTACCACACATAGCACCCCGTTGACATTCTCCACTGTTTTCCTAGGCCACTGTTAATATTTTTCAAAGTAATCACCACCCCTGGTAAAATTGGCCTCCACTCTTAATCGGGAATTATACTTGACTGATCAAGCAGTCCATGTAGAGAAAGGCTGTTAGATGTGAAACAAAAAAGGAAACTCCATTTCTTTTCTTGCCAAAAGGCCCTTAATTGCAAGAGGAAAAAGGACCTGCTTCCACTCCCTGACTCCCACCACCAAATTGAACATATTTATCTTTCATGCAGTTGGGGCATTTGGAAATCAAATGGAGCCCAATTCAGTCATTTCATTAGTCACAGATACTGTACTGTACCCAAGATAAAATTTACTTTCCTTTTTTTCCCCCAGGAATAACAGGGATGAATAACAGGTTATGGGTCAATTCCCCTGTCTTCTGTGAGGACCACATATTGCCAGTGAATAAATAAGGCCACTGCTGGGGACAGGAGAAGTAGAGACATGTGGGAGAGCAATGGCGGACGATATCTTTTTATATCCACCTTAGAGGGATACCTTAGTCAGAGGATCACGGCAATAAAGCAAGAAGGGGCCTCGGGGGCCTTCTACTCCATGCCCCTCATTTTGCCGGTGAAGAACTGAGGTGCAGAGAGATTAAGGAATCTGCCCAATATCACAGAGTAGCAGAGCTGGAGTATGAACCCAAGCCCTTCAACTCCAAATCCAGTACTATACTTGGAGTATCATATTCCCAACCTTAGGCAGCTAGGTGGCAAAGTGGACAGAGTGCTAGGCCTGGAGTCAGGAAGAACTGAGTTCAAGTCTGACCTCAGTCCCTTCCTGGGTATATGACCCTGGATACGTCACTTCACCTCTGTTTGCCTCAGTTTCCTCTAAAGTAAAATTGGGATTATAATGGCACCTATGTTGCAGGGTTGTTGTGAGGATCAAATAAGATGATATTTGTAAAGCATGGTGCTTGGCCCATAGTAGGAACTTAATAAATGCTTATCCTTCCTTCCTGGAAAAGAGGAATGTTTAGGATGCGGATGAAGAATCATGAGCAATTATTTCCTCTTATAGCCAAGAAAAATCCATGGAGTGGCAAAAAGTGTTAGGTGTTGCCTCTTCCCTTCCTCTTCTTAGTGCTTCCATTGTAGTCAATAAGCATTTATTAAGTACCGACTGCATGCCAGACAGCGTGTTAAGAACTAGGGATACAAACAGAAGAGGGAGAAGTCCTTGTCTTTAAGGAGCTTACATTTTGGAGGAGAAAGACAACACAGGAAAGGGATGAAAAGAGGTGGAAGGGAGGAGTAAAGGAGGAAACATGGCTGGCATGGGCACTTCCATAAAAGAAAGGTTACAGGTGGAACTAACCCATGGGACAGAATGATCTTCCCGGAGGAGGAGGGTGCAGAAGGGGAGGGGCAGGAGCGCATCCCCTGCACAGGTCTAGTGCTTTAAGCCTAGGACAACTATCCCTTCCACATGACGACTTTTCCCATCATGGTTTCACTATATCTCAGGTCTGCATAAGAAATTAAATAGGAATTTTGGGGGAGATTTGCAGAAGCCACAGATGACCTGTGAAGGCCACAAGATGACACAGACCTTATGACCAAATACTTAACCCATATTTTACTATAAGGTACTGTAAAACACCCCATAAAAGAAAAAGAAAAAAGTCAAGACTTTTTCTCTCGTATGAAGAGAGAGCCAAAAAATTTTATGTGGTTTTTCCAGATCGCAAGAGTGCTGTACCCCAACCCCCGTGATGTGGAAGGAATAACTGCACATACTTTGCTTAAAGAAATAGATACTTTGCTGCTGGATGAAGTCCAAACTCCTTGGCTCTGCATTCAGGGCCTTGAGGTCTAGCCTTATCTCAAAATACAAACCTCCAGTGAATTCAGTGTGAAGCCAGACCAGACACCTTGGAACATCCTCCATATAACCTAGGCTTTTCTGCCTCATTACTTTTGATCACTCTGTTCCCTACACTTAAATCACTGTATCTTGCCCCTTACTGAATTCCTCCCCATCCTTAAAAGCCACACTCAAATGCCACTGCAGTTTTTAACTTTTTCTTTTTTTTTGCTTTGGCAATCGGGGTTAAGTGATTTGCCTGGGGTTACACAGCTAGTAAGTGTTATGTGTCTGAGGCCGGATTTGAACTCAGGTCCTCCTGACTCCAGGTCCTGTGCTCTATCCTCTGCACCACCTAGCTGCCCCCAGTTTTTAACTCTTATCCTGCTGCATTCTCCACGCCCCTCCCCAACCCCAAACCCCACTAAATAATGATGTTTTTTTACTAGAAAGAAGAAAGGAAACAAGCCTTTTAAAAGCACCCACTATGCACCAAGGACTGTACTAAACACTTTACAAATATAATCTTATTTTATCTTCACAACAACCCCAGTAGGTAGGGTTATTATAATTATCCCCATTTTGCATTTATAGTTTATAGGGTAACTGTTATTATTATTATTATTATTATTCCCCATTTTACAGTTGAGGAAACTGAGGCAGGGAGAGGTCAAGCGACTTGCCCTAGGTCACACAGGCAGCAAGTGTCAGGGACTGAGATTTGAACCAGGAATGTCTTGCCATGTTGAACCCGTGAAATTTGTTTACTGGATTGATTTGGCAAATGGTGACAGGGCTGTCCTGCTGTACTAGTCACAGACCCAGGATGAACTGCCTCTACCCTGCTTTCCTCCTCTTCTCTAGATAGGAGACATTAGAAATTATGCCTTATAGGTTTAGGTATATGATACCCCTAATAATCTTATCTCTCTTCTCCTTTTCTCTGAAACTGGATGTAAATTTCTTGTATTAACCTTTTTTTTTTTTGTGGATTATAAAGTATTCAACATACTTGATCCCACTAAGACATTGCAAAGGGTAAGAAGGGCTAGAAACAGGAAACAGAGATTTCATTCAAGAGCTCAAAATCTAAAAAGGGCAAGAGATTAAGCCTTGTGAAACTTTAGGAAGTTAGTATCTATGCATGGAAGTATATAGGCTGCCTACAGCCTATAGTGAAAAGTCACTTATTATTAATAATAGCAATTAAAAAAAACAAGAACACCTCACATTTCTAGAACATTTAACATTTCACAAACCATTTTCCTTACAACTATTCTGTTTGGTAAGGAGGATAAGTATTATTATCCCCTTTTATAGGTGAGAAAACTGAGGCCTATAGAGATTAAGTGATTTGCCTGTAGCCAGGAACTCAAACCCAGATCTTCTGACACCAAAGCCTGGGCTCTTTCAAACACAACATAGCATACAGACTGTAGGTGGATAAAAAGCAAAAACCTGATGAGGATTCCTGCATATAAAACCTGAAATTACTCATTATTTCTAAGGATAAAGCAGATGGTCTCATTTGACAATTATTCTTTTTGATCCCAAGAAGAAAATCATAATGGAAAATAATAGCCAAACCCAAGTGGAAGGTCAAAGTCTCCTCAGAAGCAGGTCATGTAGTTATTTACAATGCATTAAACTGTGGGTAGGGAGTGGGAAAAGTTTAAGAAGCCCTGTGTAGATATGATTAGAGTATAATGCAGGATGACCACCTACACAGCATATCTGCCGGCTGGCACTGTAAAGTCCCTTTCCATATATGGATCACAATGAAATCATTTTTATGGTGAATCGCCAATAACGGTTTGACAATGTGGGCAGTGATTCCAAAGACAGGTTCAGAATTCAAAACTGTGAGGGTTTGGATAATTTGATGTCTACAAGTATATCCCATTTTGAGCAAACCTGACATCTAAAACTGCATGCATGCACGCAAGCACATATGCACACAGACACATTTAAAAAGTTATATTGGGACTGCTACAGAAATGTTTGTATATATGGGTCTTTTTCCTTTTTCTTTGATTGCTTTGGGGTATAGACCTAGTCATAGTATCACTGAGTCAAAGGGTAGGAACAGTTTAGGGATATTTTATTTGGGAGTAGGGGGCATGGGGAAGACAGAGGGAAGAGGGGAGAAGAGTTTAAAAGGAAATTAGTTTTTAAAAAATTTTAATTGTATTTAAATTTAAGAGATATGTATGTGTGTCTGTGCACATGTGGAGACTTTTATAGAGGTAAGTTCTAGTGTATTTAAAGTATAATTTGATTTATAACAAACTGTATACACAGCTTTTCATAAATATGCATACTATAAAAACTTGAATTAGATCTGCATGTAAATAGGGCTTCTAAAAACTAAGTTAAAAATCTAGGCTAGAAATTACTCATTTGCCGAGTTTGGGAAATTCTTTGTAATATTCATCACTACCAGACTCTGCATGTGCAGACTTTGCAACCCTGCCCCACTATGGTAGTTATCAAATCTTTGCACTCCAAATAATAGCAGGCAATAATAATATTCTACTCTTCAACTCCATACCTATATCCTTCAAAAACACTATAAGTTTTACAAGGGAGGAGGAAAGGGAGAAAGAAAAGGTATTTCCTTCATTTTTCCTGTTTAAAAATGATTAGATCTTTAAGGACTGTAGCCTATCTTTAACAATTGCTCATTATTTTTTAAAATAAATTTTATTGAAATCTTTTGTCTTCCTGACCTCTACATTTTTCAATGTATCTTTTTCCCAGCTTCTCCCAGAGAATCATCCCTTATAATAATGAATTTTTAAAAGGGGATGAGGTCACAAGAGATCAGCAAAACTGTGCTTGGTCATTATAATTTCATAGCTTTCAGGTGTGATTGCTGTGTCGTTCCTTCTCTTTACTTTGTGGCAATGTATACAGTACATTGTTCCCTGGCTCTGCTTACTTTATATCAGTTCATATAAGACTTACTAAGCTCCTTTGTTTTCATCCTGTCCATTATTTATTACAGCACAGTAAAGTTCTATTACATTCATGAACAACTCGTTTAATCATTCCCCAGTCAATAGGCATCTACTTTGTTGTTAGGTCTTTGCTACTACAACATGACCTACTCTAAATATGTTGCTGTGTATGGAACCTTTATTTTGTCACTGACCTCCTTGGGTATATGTCTAGCAGTGGAATCTCATGGTAAAAAAAAAATGCGTACATTTTAGTCACTTTCTTCTTGTAATCCCAAATTGCTTTTCCACAGACCAATCAGCAGTTCCACCAATAACGCATTAGAGTACTCATCTTTCAGTGATCTTTCCTACATTGACTATTCTCATATTTCATCATTTTTGACATTATTTGTGAGTGACATGAAAACTCAGAGAATAAGTTACTATTATGAAGCAGTTTAAAGTTCACAAAGTACTTTCTTCACAACAACTTAGTGAGATAGGTAATGCAAGTATCATCCCATTTTACAAATGATGAAACTGAGGCAGCAAGTGACTTAATCAGAGTTACTTAACAAGTAAATATCAGAACTGGGATTAGAACTCAGGACTTGTTTGATTCTGAGCCCAGTATTCTTTCCATTACCTCTTGTCAGTCTACTAAAGTTGAAGTTAGGTAGAGGAGAGAGAGAAAACAAAGTACCAGAGATGAAGATAACGGTGCTGATGTGGGATGAGGAATGCCTTGCAGGAGAGTAGGTTAATTTGGAAGAAATCAGGGCAGTTAGCAATGCTGTTTTGATGTAACAGCTGGGTAAAAACCAGGGGATGCTCAGCATCTCCATATGGTGGTGAAGAGCAGCTGTGGCAGGTCATCAGAGACATCTGTGTTCCTCTCTTCCCTTGAAACTCTTGTGTAGTCCAAGCATCCCTGGAACCTCTTCAGACTATGTTTGGACTGCTATAGGCTTATGAGACCTGATCTGGAGTGCAGCTAACACAGACACTGTATGGGGAGACACAGCCTTAGAGACACTGCTTTGGCAGTGAGATGGCACAACTAGAACTAAGGTTTCCTTGAAAGGGCTCAGAATCTCTAAGGGAGCTCTAATATGGAAGCTAAGTGACAGTAATGGCCACTTAGGAGGCATCAGGATATAACAGAAGTAAGTCTGGGTTATTGAGTGGGTTGGGTGAAATGTTCTCTTACTATAGCTTTGAGCCTTGTGCCATTAGTAAGAGCTGTCTGTGGATTACATGATTTATAGATTCTTAAAGCTGGAAGATGCTCCTGAAAGGATTCCCTAGAGTCAGTTATAGGAGGACGTTGTGCTAATGAACTACCCCTAAGTCCAAAGTTCTTTCCCAAAAGATACCTCTAGGGAGTCACGATCTCTAGTCTGAGAAACACTTCTTATGTAGGCTAGATGGCTGCTGAGTTCCCTTCCAATAGTTTCTGTGATTCTGTGATTCCTAAGGGCAAGGCATATATTATCCTTTTCTCTGAAAAGTATGGAGTCCAATTCTCTCTCTCTCTCTCTGTCTCTGTCTCTGTCTCTGTCTGTCTATATTTCTCTCTGTGTGTGGTCTCTCTCTGTCTCTGTCTCCCTCCCTCCCTCTCCTTCCCCCTCTTCCTTTTCCCTCTCCCACTAATGCTATATTTCAGCACGTGGAAGGTCAAGTTGGAATTGTCTAATTATATACACTAATTTTTGCATAGGCATTATTTGAGAAAGTATTGGCATTGATGTGATTATGAAACTATCAAAATATCAAAGTCATCTTTTAATCTTTATCCTTTTTTCCTAGTTTGGAATTGATTTTGACTTTACTCTTAGCAGTTAATGTCCTTAACTGCACACAGAAAGCTGATTCTGAAATTACTCTCACATCAGTTAGCAGCTGTTTCCTGCCAGACAGAATCTGTTTGGATTTTTTGGGGGGGCGACGGAGGGAGAAGAGGTGCGTGCGGGGGGAGGGGAAGGGTGAGGAAGAAGGTAACTGTTTGGTGCTCAACATGTCCAGTAACTTCTGACTTTTTATCAAGAAATTAACAATACATAGGAATCTTATTTCTAAATCCTGTCATGGCATCACCTTCCTGATGTCATGGTCCTCTTCAAGAATGAAGGACAAACAACAACAACCCTATTTTCTAATATATTTTTCATATCTTCCAATGTCCCCCTTTACAATGAAGTCACTGGTGACTGGGAAATATTGATTTGATTTGGAAGATCTTGTCAAATTTTTCATAGAATTTCTCGGCTTCTTCCTTTGTAACAGATAGTGCTTCCATTCATCACAAGCATGGTGAGGGGAGATTAGCAAATACCCCACAAAATGATGCTCCTTTCTCAAACTCTACCAACTCCTCTATTCAGTTCTCTGATCTTTTGGGCTCTTGATCCATTTAGTTATAATACTTCATATCTTCTAGTTTTATTTACAGTGACAACGTCAACATGAATGGGGTTCAGTTCCTTCCAGAAGTCCATCAACTTATCAGCTGTTGGGCAAAGATTTCATATTTTAATGTATCATCAGTTCATTAGTTTTTGTAGACTGATGACAAGCTAGGTTATTCTTAGTAACCTCTCTTCTCTCCTGAGTAAGTCAGTTAACCTGTTTAGCTTAGTTTTCTCATCTGCAAAATGGGGATGATTATAGCACCTACCTCCCAGGGTTGTTGTGAGACTAAGATGAAATAACATTTGTAAAGTCCTGTGTAAACCTTAAAATGTTATATAAATGCTAAGTATAATTATTATCGTCCTCTTGTAATCCATTTTATCCACTACTACCAGATTAATCTTTCTAAACTATTACTCCGATTTGTCTTCTATTTAAAAGCTTTCAGTGGATCCCTACTGTCTAAAGTTCACACCCCTTATACTGGCATCCAAAGGCTTCCACAGTCAGCCTCCAAGCTGCCTTTACAGTCCTGTCACCCAGTATTCACACATCCCAGGTTCCGGCCAAACTAACTCCTTGCTCTTTTCCAAGCGCCACCCAGGTTTTCTCACATCTGTGTTCACCTTGCCTGCAGTGCCCTCCTCCTCATCCTATGCATTAATTCTACCCACTGTTCAAGGCCAACTTCTTCACGAAGATGACTGAGTCTGAAGCAAACCATACCTCTCTTCAAATCTTTCTCAGACCACTCATTAGAATCTGCTTCTGTTCATGTCCTGTACACACAGAACAAAATCACTGAAGGCAAGGTTCATTTTTGAGCAGAGTTTTCAACATTCCCTTCCCCAGCACTAAAAAGAGTCTTGTACAGAACAGAAGCTCAATAATTTTTTTTTTTTGCTGAATAAATGAGTGAATGAACACAATTAGCTTGAAAATGAAATATGAACATTATGTTCCCAAGAAGTGTTCCTTCCTCATCTGGGAAGCTTTGAGAAAAACAGAGAAACACATCCATTAGTGTTCTTTTGGGTAGAAGTGGATTCTAAACAGCCCTTGCCCTCTATCTCTGAGCCACAGCAAGAAGAGCCTAATTAAGGGCTTCCTTTTTGTTTCTCTTCCCATGAGGAGAGAGGTTCTTATCCCTTTTGTTCTTTCCCCTTTCCCTTCTCATTCCTTCTAGAGGAGAAGTACTCAATACCATCTGGTTTGGAGAGCAAGAAATCAGTAAAAAAAATTATAAAGGAAGGAAGGCAAGTTGAATGACAAGACTGCTAGATTTCATTTTGTTATTCATTTAAATAAACATGTGTAAGCACCCACCTATGTATAATGCACTGTTGGAAGCCACTGGAAGAAACGTAAAGATAAATGAAATGATGACTATTTTTGAGAAGACAAGGTGGAGGTACACGGATAAACAAACCATAAATCAGAAAGGACTGTAAGATCAGAGAAGAGAGGAATTTCTTCCACCTGGGGAAATCATTTCATTGAGGAAGTGACTGCATCTGGATTTTGAAGGATGGGTGATGTCAACAGGTGGAGACTGGCAAGGAAGTGAGGTCATTCTATGTAATGAGCAATGTGGACAAAGGTACTAATTGAGGTTGAAAGCTTGGGGTAGTCCTAGGTGACGGTGAGTAATTTGGCTGTGCTAGAATATGGTATAGATAAAAGCAAACAGGATGAAACAAATAGAGGTAGAATGGAGCCAGATTACAGAAGGCTTCATGTGCCAAACTAAAGATTTTGGAATTTATTCAGCAGGGAGTGAGGGTCCATTGAAGGTACTCAGAGAGATGAGCAACATAATCATATCTGGAAACCAGAAAGTCCAATCTGGCCGCAGTGCCTAGGATGGATTGAAGGCGGCAACGCTGGAGTCAGTTTGATTCAGTTTGACATTGAGCACATAAGACTTTCCAAGTTTGTCTCAGAGCCTATTTGACTGGCTTCTAAATAAAGTGAAGTGAAGCACTTGCAAAGACCCCAGAAAATGGGATATTTTTACATAGGCATGTGTATGTATTCCAGGATGGGGGATAGGCATGGAGTTTGCAAACAAAGCATTTTCATATTTGATCCTGAAGTTAATGGGGAACTACTGGAGTTTATTGAGTATGTGAGTGAGTGTGTGTGTGCATGTGTGTGTGTGTAAGTGGGTGAGAGAGAGAGAGAGAGAGAGAGAGAGAGAGAGAATGACATGGTCAAATCTAAACTTTCAGAAAATCACTTTGGCAGCTGACTGGAAATGGAGTTGAGTGGGGAGAGACTTGAGGCAGAGAGATCAATGGAAAGACTATTGTAAAATATTCTAGGCCAAAGGTAATGAGCATCTGCACCAAGGGTGATGGTTGTGTGAGTAGAGAAGACATAGATGGACATATATGGAAGACGCTATGAAGGTAGGAAGGCTAAAATTTGGATATGTAGTTTGAGCGTGAGTTGGTGAGGATCACACAGAGGTTACCATCCAGGCCTGGATGACGGTGGTGTTCTTGACCAAGGTGTCAAACTCAAATAGAAATGGGAACCACTGATCTGTACATAAAGGTCCCTTTGGGCCAGATATTGATTTTGTGTTATGGTTTGATGTTATCTATGTTTTATTGTATTTTTATTTTTATTAAATATTTCTCAATTATTTTAATCTTGTTTGGGCAACATGACAGTAACAGAGGAGCTGGAAAGAAGATAAGGTTTTGGGGAAAAGATGAGTTCTGTTTGTTGTGTCTGTGGGTCACATACTATGAGATGCCAAAAAGGCAGTTTTGGGACAGGAGAGAGATTACAGCTGCATGTATAGATGAAACCAATGAGTGGTCATGAGATTCCCTACTCCCCACCCCCAGCACTTAAAACAGTTATCTTGTACAGAGAAGGAGCTCAATAGATTTTTGCTAAATAAATGAGTGATTGAAAAGGAAATACAAATGTTATTTTTGAAAGGACCTTTTTTTCTTCATCTGCGGAACTTTGAGAAAAAGAGAAACATATTTGTTGGTGCTCTTTTGGGTAGAAGTGGTATGGTGGAAGAAGAGAAGAGGGCCCAGGACAAAGGCCTGGGAGGGGGTGGTAGAATGGAGGTGGGGCAGGATACAGTAGGTGCAGTATTCATGTTGAACAGATCATTGGCATCTGACAGGGCACTGCAGAGTGACTTAACTACCACCAAGTCGACTTCTGACTTCTCCTTGTCACACACCCTGAAACCACCAAGGCCTTTCACTACCTGCTACTGTAATTCTGCTTTCTGAACATAATAATAACTGACATTTGTATATCACTTTAAGGTTCACAACATATATTAAATACATTATCTTATTTGAGCATCACAACAACCTTTGAGGTAGACAGATATTAATAGACTCATTTCACAGGCAAACTGTGGAAAATGAGGCTGAGAAAGGTTAAGTGGTCACTTGGCCGTGGTCACACAGCTAATAAGTGTCCAAAGAAGGATTTGAATTCAGATCTTCCCAACTCCACTTCTAATACTTCATTGGCTAAGATATTAAGTAGGTATCGTATATTTAAGTGAATGTATTGTAAATGAGGCAGAATTTATGTAACCATCTGAAAATTCAGACAGAAAAGGTTTTGAAAAATAAACATGAAATCACATAATTAGTGGTATAGTAGGAAAAATGTTAGACTCAAGATTCAGAAGACCTGGGTTCAAATTTTGACACCAGCATTTACTTGCTATGTGATCTAGGACAACTCACATTACCTTTCTTAACTTCATCTTCAACACCTGTAAAACGAATGAATCAGTCAGTTGAACAACAAGATTTTATTATTTGTCTCTGCTGGTAGAAGGAAGGAACAGAAGGGAAAAAAGGTTAAATAAGCCACACCCTTGAGGAATTCACATTCCATCTTGGGGGCAGGAGTTACATGTACCTATAGGTATCTATACAAAATAGATGCCAGGTGATTTTGCATTATCCACCCTCAAGGTTTTTGTGAGGAAATGTGCTTTAAGATCTATAGAAATGTATTGCGGTTGTTGTTACTGCCATTGTTATTATTGTTTTCATGAAAAGAGAGATTTGAAGGATTTTGAGATTGGCTATGTTGCTTTCTTCCCTGAAGGATGAAGGATTCATCCCAGAATTTTGAAAACTGTAGATGCCAGAGGTTTCCAGTCCAGAGTTAAAAATGTTTGAGAGCTTTTACCTCTGACTTGGGCTAAATCATAGGTTAAGGAAAATTGGGGAAGCACTCAGTATGTCTTCCTTAAGACTAATTGCTGATATATATGTGTGTGTGTGTGTGTGTGTGTGTGTGTGTGTGTGTGTGTGTGTCTATACACACATATGCATGCACATATGTACACATATAATATCTTTGTATGCATATCCATACATATTGTGTTGTGTGTTTTTGTATATAAATATGTATATGTGTGTATATCTATCTGTATAAAGTTTGAGAGCTATTACTTCTGACTTGGACTAATTCATAGGTTAAGGAAAATTAAGGTGGCACTCAAAGTGTCTTCCTTAAGACTAGCCACTGTTCGGCCTCAGACACTTGACACTTACTAGCTGTGTGACCCTGGGCAAGTCACTTAACCCTGGTTGCCTCACCAAAAAGCAAAAAGAAAATACCAGTTACTGTTTTATACATGTGTGTAAAATATATATGACACACACCATGTATCATATATGTATGTATATAATATATATGTTTGTATATATGTACACATATACAGACATACCTATATTTGTGTGTGTATAAGTTCAAGAGTTATTACTTCTGACTTGGGTTAATTCATTGGTTAGGGAAAATTAGGGAGGCATTTACTCAATGTGTCTTCCTTAAGATTAGCTACTGTAGTTATATGTTTTATATATGTATATGTGTGTATGTATATATATACATATATACATACACACACACACACATATATCCATAACCATAGGACTGGGAACTGCCAGAGTAGCAAGTGTGGGAGGAGAGAAGGGAAATATGAATCTACACAGAAAACAACCTCTAGGGAACTCAGGTTTCAGAGAATAATTGCTTTCACAGAAACTAATAGGATTTACCCCTAAGGAGAACGAACAGCTTAAGACACGTGCCAAAGCTAGATGCAATCAATACAGCTTAGGAATGGAATATGCTGGATTCTCCATAAATGTAAAAAGTCTGTTCTAAGCAGCTAAGAAAATAAAATACAGATGCTAATGCATTTGGACAAGGACAAGCTCAATTACTTGCTAAGACAGTAACAAAGGTCCTTGGGGAAAAGAAGACAATAGAATCATTTTGTAATTGGTTTAAATTCATGTTAATAAACTGTCCATTACATTTCTAGAAGTGTCCTAATGAAGTACAAAACATACACAGGGAAAAAGTGCCAGAAGAGTTAAGACTTTAGTTCCTGCTCTAAGTAGATGTGTGATCCTGGGCAAGTTACTGAGCCCCTCTGAGCCTCAGTTTCCTGATCTGATGGGGGAAATAAATACATTGTGTGCCTAAATCATAGGGATGTTATGACAATTAAATGAGATAATCTATGTGAAATGCTTTGCTAATGACATATAGCAGAAAATGCTACATAAATGTCAGCTGTTATGATGATGGTGGTAATAACAGTTGATGATGCTGATGATGATTGTTTAAAGGCTAATTTATACTCTTAACAGAGAAGAACAATAAGAAAGTCAATTAATGAAGAATCTGCTTATACTTCAATAGACAGTCATTTCCTAATTTTAGTAATGATTCATCTGTTGGTTCAAAAAAAAAAAAAGTTGGCTAAGCCTAGGTCCCTATTAGGAAATGTAAGCTAATAAAATATTGATGGAAAATCAAACATGTTCTTGTTTTTCAGAAAGGCAGAACAATCCTTCTCAAAACAAAGGACTAGCCTCCCCAGAGAGGTATAAACAGGGCTTTAATGAATGCATTTGCTAATTGTAATTATACAACTATGTGACGGACACAGTTTTCATGCCCTTCGCTCTAGGTTGCTCTGTAATCAACTGCCCTTGATTTTTACATGTACATATGTATGTCTCCCAGATAACATGGAAGCTCCTCACCAGCAGCAATTGCATCTTCTACTTCTTGTGGCTTTCTCCTGATCTTTTCCCTTGCCCCCTTCCATGCCATGCTTACTACACAGAAGCATAAGATAAATCCACTTCGAATGAATGAACAAATGGACCAGTATATGTGGGTTCTCTTTGAACTTCATCATTTATTATTTGGTGATACCTTTACCCATGGAATCTAAAAGCATGTTAGTCTATGTAATTAATCCTATATAGAAATGTTCCTGGCAGACCCATCTTCAGATGGTCTGAATAGATAACCTGATTTTGTTATAACAGCAGAGTCACTCTACTAGATATGAAGATGCCTGACATTGATTAGCAGATACACACATGAATGTCAGAGCATATAAGCATATTCACATTTCTTGTTATCTTATATAAACTCTTGTCAAGATATTAGGAGACACCCTGTTTTCCAGAGCTAAGAACCAGCAAGCAAGCTGTGCCTTGAACTTGACATGTCAACAATCCTCTGTGCTCCCCCTCTGGATGATCTCAGTCACAGTGAAATCCCAGAATTGTGTTATATAATTATTGTATTGCTTTGACCAGCACCAGGTGTTCTCTGAGCTTGGACAAGCACCTGCTGTATTTATATTCCTGGTCATGAAGCCCTGCTGTGAATCAAACTTGTCTCATTGTTACTGTTACCCTTCATTGGAGGGCTACAGCTCACTGCGTAGCCATTGGTATAAGTATTGAGCTCTCCTCACACTAATGTTGGTCCCCCCACTAAAGGAACGGCCCTAGCACACATGTCTAATTTGCCTCCTTGCTCGCAAGCCATTTCCCTCATTTGAAATTACACTTGTTTGATTCCTGACTCCCTGTCTTTAGCGTGCTCTGTTTGGCTCTGGCCACCCACAGGTTAGAGGCCAGTTCAGTCTAGTTGACATTATCGAAAATTATTATAGTCAAACAAATAAGTAACTAGATACAATAATGAAATGAGGTGAAAAGACTCTAAGAAGAAATATAGATTGGGAAGGGAGGGTTTTTTAAGTGGAAAAAACATTTTTTCTTCGCCAATCTTGTGGCTCCTCTTCAGTCTCCCATTTTCCACAGTTGTTCAAGTATTGTGAATAGTATTTCAACAAGTAACTACACCCGTCAGTTCTCTCAGTACTCAAAGCTGTAGTCCATCTGGGAGAGGTGACTCGAATCCAACAAGAGAAAAATCATGCTCTTTTACTATCTCTTTATTTACTTGGGGTGTCAACTCTATGTTAAACATTTTTGTTCTATGTTTTCCAATGTAAAGGTCATTTTTTCTTGGCAGAGAACATAAGAGCAAAATAGGAAATAAGGGCCGCTCTCTACCTTCTCTTTGTTGTCACTTAACATCATCCCATTTACCCCTAAGCAAAAGTCCTATCTCTTCCAATTCAGTCCCCTCCCCCAAAAGCAAACAAATAAACAAACAGAAAACCTCTGTTGGTCATAACTTCCCTCACCAGCCTCAGATCATTCAGAGTTTTAGCCCTCCCGACACTATTTTTACATGACTGGGCTTCTAGTCATCCTCTGTGCAGCCCTTTTCTGTTTTTTGTACATTTCTTTTAAAAATATCATTTGGTTGGTGAGCTACATAACAGCATCCATATCAGTCTCCTTAGACAAACCCATTATTCTCTTGATTGGAATTGTTGTGTGGATGACTTTGATGTTGGGAAACTAGTGACTGGAATGATAGGGGTGTTCTCAACAAAAATAAGAAGTTAGGAAGAGGAAAGGGGTTTGGGAGAAAAAAATAATGAGTTCTTTCTTGGGTTGAATTTGATATGCCTATGGGACAGCCAATGGAGATATCCTACATGCAGTTAGTTATGGAGACCTAAAGTTCAGGAGACTGGGAAAAGATACTTAGATTTGGAGATTATTTGTATAGTGGTGATAGATGACTCCACTGGAAGAGAAAAAAGAAAAAAAAAAGAGAAGAGGTCCTACAACAGAGCCTAGGGTACAGTACTCTGGCAATGGAAGTAAAATAAAGATGAGGATCCAGCAAAAGAGACTGAGAAAAAGAAATCATACAGGTATATTTGGAGACAGAAGACAACTCAGAGTCCATTGAATCCAACCCCCTTTGTTTGCAGATGAGGAAGTGGAGGCATAGAGAGGTCCAGTGACTTGCTCAGTCTCACAGTGTCTAATACAGGATTTAAACTCAGATCATCCTGACTCCAAGTCCAGTGCCATATTCATTATACCATGCTATACAAAGCAGTACCACAAAAAGTGTTGTTATTTTTGTTTGTCCTTCATGACATCAGGAAGATGATGCCATGACTTGCAAATGAATGGGATTTAAGTGAGAGAGGGATGAGCAAGGTCACCAGCCTCACTCTCTCCTCTGGAGCCATCTGGGTCCAGTGGCAAGATATAGAGCAGGACAACGGGAGATGGCCCCTACCACAAAAGTACCAGGAAGAGGAATGACCAAGAGGAAGGGGGTTGTCAACAATATCAAATCATGGATTTGAGGTCAAGAAGGAATAAGAAAAAGCCATTAAGAAAAAGTAATCTTTGGTAATCTTGGAGAAGGCAATTTGAGTTGAGTTATGAGGATGGAAATCAGAATGTGATAAGTTATAAGTTGAGAAGAAAGTATGAGGTGAGAAAGTGGAAGCAGTGAAGACAGTTTTTTAAAAGAAATTTGGTTGTGGAAGGGAAGAAATATAGAACAATAGCATGAGGAGATGTATTAGGCTGAAGTGAAGGTTTTATAATGATGGGAGGCAGGATTTATTTGGAAGTTGTTGGGGGAAAGTCATTGTATTAGGAGAGACTGAACATTAAAGGAGCAACTCTGATCAATGCAGCAACCAACCATAATTCCAGGAAACTAATGACGAAGAATGTTATCTATATCCTGAGAGAGCGGTGAGAGACTCAGGGTACAGAAAGAGATATTTTTGGACATAGACGGCCAATGCAGGAAGTTTTTTTTTCTTGACTGTATATTTGTTACAAGGGTTTTGGTTTTTCTTTTTTTTTTTATTGGGGGGAGCTGGAAGAAAAAATGCTTGTTAATTGAAAAAATATTTTAAAAGAAAGGATTTAAGAGTTAAAAAGAAAAAAAAAAGGAGACAAAGGGAGAGACAGAGAGAGGAAGAGGAGCAACCTTCCAAAGGAGACAGGAAAGGATGGGGTTAAGGATACAAGGTGGTAGGTTGGTGTTTGCAAGGACAAAGTAGTCCACTTTTTCCTTTAAGACTAGAGCAAAGGAGGTGAGAATGGGAAGATGATGTTGTGATGATTTGAAATCTAGGACTGGGGAGTAGCACAGAAGGAACTTGTGATGTGATGACCTTATTTTATTCAGTTAAGAATACTTGATAAAAATCCTCTGTTGGGAGTGAGGAGGTACTGTGAGTGATATGAGGAGAGAAGATTTGGAACAGACGCTCTGCAGGATGGGATACAGACTCAATCATGGACGAATAAAAGGACTGGTGTAAAGCAGTTGGGGCTCTGGTGAGATTACATAACATACATTTGAAGCAGACACAGCACAGTAATGTGACTTTTGGTCTCTCCACCCTCCTGATTCATCAGGGTATATGTAGGAGCAAAGAAGAAAGATGGTGGGAGTAATCCACAGCTGGGGTTTGAAAGGGATGAGAGGCTAAGGGACTCAAGGGCAGAAGACAGGGTAAAGTTGAATCGCTTAATGAAAGGCTTAAGTGAGGCTAGAGCAGGGATGATGGACTGGGAAAACAGGAAGAAAGCAGGAAAGGTGGTGCCTCATGCAATGACTGGCATACAGGAGATGACAGGAATAGGAGAGATGCGACCTGTTTTAGGTATAGATAATGCCAACACAAGGAAACTGCTTCTACCAATGCTGGTTGGCCCCCTCTCCACAACTTAAAGAAAGCTGCCTAGAGAACTGAGAAAGTCAAGGACTTGCCCAGGGTCCCACTACATCAGAGGCAGGACCTGAACCCAAGTCCTCCTGGCTTTGCCAGCTTTCTATCCACTACCCCACACTGCCTCTCACCTGGCACAAAGGAGATGGTTAAAAAATGCTTACTGCTTGATCAATTTAATTGAGCAGGCCTCAATGGGGAGGGATTAAATGGTTTAGAAGGAACCAGGGGCTGGGACAGATGGAAGGATAAGGGATTATGATCAAATAAAGGAACATAAGAATATCAGGAATATATGTGTGATTGACATCTAACGGTTTAGCACTCAACTGTTCTGATTGAATCAGGTATGAAACACACATTTCCCTGCCTAACACTGTCCCTGGAAGGCAGAATTCGTAGATTTAGAGCCAGAATTAACCTGAAGGGTCATTTCATCCAGTCCCCTCATTATACTATGAAGTCTGGAGAGAGGAGATGATTTTCCTGAGGTCACACAGGTAGTGAGCAGCAGAGTCCTGCTTCAAACCCAACTCTTCTCAATACAAACCCTGCATTCTTTTACCTGCACCAAACTGCTTTACAGTAGCTCACAAGCTCTGCAAAGGGCATGCAAAAGCGGAAGGGTATGGCTGTAGACCAGTTGTCACTCAAGCACCTACCACCTAAGTGCAGCAGTGGTAGTGGATAGAGCTCTCTATCCACTGGAGTCAAAAGACCTGAGTTCAAATCCAGCCTCAGAGGCTTCCTAGCTGTGTGACCCTGGGCAAGTCACTTAACTGCTGTTTGCCTCAGTTTCCTCATCTGTAAAATGGGGATAACAGCACCTACCTCCCAGGGTTGTTGGGATGATAAAGTGAGATGATAATTGTAAAGCGCTTAGCACAGTGCCTGGCACATGGTAAGTACTATATAAATACTAGTTATTCTTATTACTTGAGACTATCTACTAAGAAAACGAGGGTCTGAGACTTGTATTGAGGGAGGGAACCTCCACACCAGTGACATCCTGGATCCCTGTTGTACTGACTTAATGTCATCTAGGTAGTATTAGGAAGGATATACATATATATACATACATACATACACACATTCTTCTAGTCTACAACAATTATTGTTCTAATATAGATTTCTAAGCCCTAATCAGAGGATCAAAGGATCACAGTTCTAGAAATAGAAGAAACTTCAGATGTCACATAGTTCAACCGTCTTTCTGTACAGATGAGGAGTCCGAAGCCTCGAGAAGTTGAGTGACTTATGTAACGTCACATGGGTAACAAGTATAAGAGGAAGAATTTGAATCCAGGTCCTCCAACTCAAAAGCTAGTGCTCTTGCCACTGTACTACACTGTATACTAAGTCAATGACCCATTTATTTGGAGCCATATTTGATGCAAAAATATCTAGTATAATAACAACTAGCATTGATCATTCAAATTTGTTGAAACAGGATTTGATCTATAATGAAATTTCTCTGCCTGTGGAAATATCAAATAAAGGACATGAGATGCTCTGAAGTTAATGACTGGTGTAAGATGACGCAGATTGAAATAGAAGAGGAGACTGTACTTCTTGTTTGTCTTTAAAAAATGAATGCAGAAATGATAAGTGTGTAAATAAATTTTTCTTTATAAATCTTTTTATTCTATTTTATGGAACTTAACATCCCCTTTTATCACATCTTAGTAGAGTATTGAGACCAAAGATCATTTCCTTCTTTTCTTTTTATCCTCAGCACAGTACCTGGAACATGGTGGTGCTCAGAATATACTAGGTGAATTGAACTAAGTCCTTCTGGGTACGCTAAAGAATCTTGTCTGATTCCATGGATAGAGGAGGTGTTCAATAAATACAAGAAAGGTTGAACTCTCTACTCTTTTTAAACTAGGACACTACAGTCGCAGCAGGCAAAAATGAAAACAAAACCTACTGGTCTATTAACATGCCATTTTCATTCAAATTTTAGGATATGGTTAAATTTTGCCATTAGGACTTGCTGCTTAATTAAGACAAAAGGAAACAAAATGTGAAAAAGGGATTGTTTGAGATAAGAAAAAGATAATTTAAGTCATAACTTATAAAACGGTAATTCACAGATTAAAGGACAGAGAAAGAAAGATGATAAATCAATATAGGAAAGCCACCAGCTGAGATTTCAAAGCACCGATGAAAAAAACAATTGTATTGCAAAGAGAATAAATGTAAGTGTTAAAAGTAGAATGAATTATTTAGATGTGATCCATCTTTTCCTTTCTGTAGAAGCCTGTGAAATCTGATTAACTCACTCAAACTGAAGATAATGATTTATGGTACAGAGCTCTTTCTTCTTTGGCAACATGAGCATGATACATGTTTGAGTAAACAACAAGGACACTATTACAATGATACATCAATACAATGTCTGTACATAAAACGCAAGGATCTTGGGTTGATTTTTTGGTGGTGTTTTTTTTTTTAATTTTTTTTTAGACCAGAGCAGCAACCATTCTAAGCAGTATTTTGTAAGTTTCCACTAGGCTTCTGGCTTACTCATGCTCTCACAGCTGCCAATCGATGTTTCAAACAGAACCAACGATTGAAATGTATTTTTCAGGTCAGTCAAAACTCTGAATACATGGAATCAGAGTGTCAGAGTGGAAGAGGTCTCAGAGGGCATCTAGTCCAATCCCAACTGAAGTATGGCTTCCCTCTATGACATCTTGACAAATGGCCACCCAGCCTCTCCTGAGAACCAAGTTCATTGGTATTTACTGACAAATTCATTGGTTATTTAAAAAACAACCAACCCACCAAACCATGACACTCTATGGAAACACGTAAACAGGGATAACTGCATAACCATCAAGGACCCAGATACCAGGCTTCCTGCTATAAGAATTCATTCCAGGAATAGAGTTTCAATCCCCAATACCTAACATGCCCCCACAGAGGAAAGAAAAGTCAAATCAATATTGGACAGATGACCTACTAGCAATCCACTGTGTGAGTTATTAGAAGCTGTCTTCTGGTACACACACGGAGGCATTACTCTCAATGCTTCCCCTTCCTCTCCTCTCACTTCTCAGCCTTTTGTCATTTGTTTTCTGACTTCATCATTCAACCACTTTCTCTAGGTAGTGCAGCAGAGGGGTAGCTGTTGTTATTATCTTTGTTTTACAGCTGAGGAAACTGAAGTTCAGCAATATTAAGTGACAAGCCCAGGGCCCTGCAACCAGTAAGTGTGTGATGCAGGATTAGAACTCAGATCTTCTTGACTCCCAGTCCACGGAGCAAGACTCACAGCTGCTCTGTTTCCAAAGCATAGAATCCCAGGGGTACCCTGGGTAACCTCATTGTTCCTAATATATGTAATGGTTTGGTTTAAAAGGAAAAAAGGTCTGCCCTTTTTGGGGATGGCACCTCAGACTTCAATTTCTACTCAAACTAGCAACCTCCCTTTGAACTCCCTTTAGATATAAAACTTCAATTGCATTTTTTTAAACTACACGCTTACCGTTGCATGTGAGACAAATGGGTTAACTGGGTGTATAGTTGGTTGGGCAACAAGCTAGTCTTAGAGAAATAATATCTGGGCCAAGCAGACTGGCTATCATTGTCGCTGAAACCCAAAACAGTGAAAAGAGTAGGTAGTGAAGCATGAGCTGACTTGGCAAAGTTGGCACTGACTTGCAGTTTTTCAGACAGCACACAGTAATTGTGTTCAAGGTGATACTTTCTTGGCAAGCCTGCAGACTCAGCCCCTATCTCTGGTTGCAACTTCAACTACCCAGAAGAACCCAGGGTCTAGGAATCATGGAAATGGAAAGAATCTGAGAAATCATAAAGTCTAATCAACACCTTTTCCAGGTGAGAAAACTAAAACTAGAGGAGGGAAAGTGATCTGCCAGGAGGTATAAAAATGGCTTATGGCAGATCCAGGATGAGAATACTTGTCTTGTGAATCCCAGCCTGGCATTGTTTCTACTACACCAGTTCTTTTGAGTTGGAACTTTCTCCTATGGGATTGCTTGGGAAAGGCAATGTGAGTATATCTCTTCATTCAGCCAGAGATAATTTATTTGGACTGTCAAATTAACCCTGTAAGTGCAGGGCTCATAAGATTATTCACTGCTTATTAACAAATTTCATGAGCTGATGAATTGGTCCCTAGGAAACAAGGAATAGAAAGAAATTCAGACTAGTCTTTGAATAGACAATTATTTTGAAAATCTCTTGGACAGAAACAGGAGATAGAGAACATTACAAAAAGCAAAATAGATAATTTTGATTACATTAAATTGAAAAGTTTTTGCACAAACAATGCCAATGTAACTAAGATTAGAAGGAAGGTAGAAAATTGGGAAAGAACTTTTACAACCAGCCTCTCTGATAAGGGCTTCACTTCTAAAATATATAGAGAATTAAGTCAAATTTATAAGAATACAAGCCATTCCCCAATTGATAAATGGTCAAAGGATATGAACAGACAGTTCTCAGATGAAGAAATTAAAGCCATCTATAGTCATATGAAAAATGTTCCAAATCACTATTGATTAGAGAAATGCAAATCAAAACAACTCTGAGGTACCACATCACACCTATCAGAATGGCCAACATGACAAAACAGGAAAATGATAAACGTTGGAGAAGATATGGGAAAATTGGAACACTAATGCATTGTTGGTGGAGTTGTGAAATGATCCAACCATTTTGGAGAGCAATTTGGAACTATGCAATAGCACTTCTAGGGCTATATCCCAAAGAGATCACACAAATGGGGAAAGGACCTACATGTACAAAAATATTCATAGCAGCTCTTTTTGTGGTGGCAAAGAATTGAAAATTGAGAGGATGCCCATTAATTGGGGAATGGCTGAGCAAGTTGTGGTATATGAATGTGATTGAATACTATTGTGCTATAAGAAATGATGAACAGGCCGACTTCAGAAAAACCTGGAAAGACTTGTATGGTCTTATGCTGAGTGAAATGAGCAGAACCAAAAGAACGTTGTACACAATAACAGCCACGTTGCATGATGACTAATATTCATAAACTTAACCCTTCCTGGCAATACAAGGATCTAAGACATATCCAGAGGCCTTGTGATGGAAAATGCTATCCACACCCAAAGAAAGAACTATGGAAGCCAAATTGCTAATTTTTTTCTCTTCTGTTGAGTTTTGTTTCCTCTTTCTGATGGTTCCTCTTATCGGTTTTAATTTCTACTTACAACATCACTAATGTGAAAATATGTTTAATATGAATGTAAATGTATAGCCTATATCAGATTATGCGCCATCTTGGGGAGGGTGGTGGGGAGGAAGGGGGAGAAAAATTTTAAACTCAAAAGCATATGGAAGTGATTATTGATAAATCAAAATAAATTAATAAAAAAAATAAGAAAATCTCTTAGCATATTGAAGAGAACACTTTCTGTAACAATAGTCTCTCTGGATTCAGGTTTCTTCTGCTGGTAGTAGGGACCACACTGAAGAGATTTCAGTACTCACCATGGAACCATGGCGCGATTGTGTCCGAATTTTTCTCAAAGCCGGCTCTCAGTGGGATCTGCTCCTCCTTAAACCATGTAATGATGTTTTCTTGGGCTGAGTGGGACACAGATCTCTCCACTCCCTGATTTCTGTCATTTGCAAAGGATTAATATTTTCAGTTAGATTTAATACTATAGATAAAGCTAGTATCTTCTAAAGGGACACAATATGCATTTAAAAGCCCAAGCTACCCAGTCAGAGGTACTGTGGGATTTTTTTCATATTATGTCCCAGGGCCCAGAAAATAGATCCTTTTCTGCATCTTTCCAGCCATCCTGACAAATGCAACTGACAAAAATGTCATGAAAATTTAAGTGAGCCATGGGTATGACCAACTGCTGTGTTTACTTTAATTCATTTTTAATATTATCTGGGAGCTTCATTAACTTCCAATTAAAATCTGAGAAATTAAGTATTAATATGTGGAGACTGCCTCTAGCACAAGTTTCCTGGAGAGAACCTATTTGTAAGCAAAGCATTCAAATCAAATTAAGTCAGTTCCTGCCTCAACCTTTTCATCCTTCTGTTTCCTTTTTTTTCCTCTGCTTCTACTAGTCTCTCTAGTTCACTTCCCTTCTCTCTCTTCTCTACTTTGAAGGTTTTAGTTCAGTTAAGAGATATCTTCAAAAATGAGGGTGTTTGAAAATTTATACAAAAAGGACAAAGCAGGCATTGAACTAAATGTTGGTAGCAAAGCCTCCTTAAAGTTCTGTAAACACAACACTCCATCACTCTTCTCTTTGCCTTTGCCTGGTTGTCCCCCCATGCTTTGAAGGCTCTGCCCCCTCATCTCTCCTCTTGCTTCCTTGAAGGTTCAGCTCAAAGCCCACAGTCTGCAGGAAGCCTTTCCTTATCCTCCTAACTGCTAATGCCTTCCCATCCAAGATTACATTCTGGCTCCTCTGTATAGATCGTGTATAAACCTAGTTATTTATTCTCCATTCAAATGTATGCTCTTTGAACACAGAGATCATTCTTTGCCTTTCTTTATATTCCCAGTACTTAACACAGTGCCTGGCACATAGCAAGTTCTCAATGCTTGATGACAAGCTGATTAGGGCAAAGGTGAGTCCCACCCATCCTCTGCCTTTCCCTTAAACATGTTTTCCACATCCTTGCATTAAATGAAGACTTACTTTCCTCTGATGACACCATGTCCCTTGGTGGAACCTAATGGAAGCTTCTCCTGCAGTGGTTGACATAGTCTTTGTTCCTCACTATTACTTCTAGACTATTATTATGCTATCATCTTTTGTTATGTCCCTTTTTGTGAATTCCATGGTATCTGATACCAGCCTCTCTCTCTCTTCCTTATTAAATTCAGCGATTGCTCCCTAACCCATCCCCGTTTTAATGACTTCACACTCAACCTCATGATCTTCCCTCCAACACTAATGATGTCAATATCCATGTTGATGATATTCCCAACACCTTGACCTGTTGCTTTATTTCATCAGCTCCTCATATCCACTCCACTGCAGCACCCATAAGCATACCCATGCTTTGGATGCTGTCACCACTCCGAACTGCTTACTTCCAAGGTTTTAAATTCTAAAATACCATTCTCTTATCACAACATCCTGTCCATACATCTCTTCCTCCTCCACAATTCTACTAAGTTTGGTGTTTTTTACCCTTGTTATGACCTCCACTTTCTCTACTTAATTTAATCTTCTACTTAATCAGGTCTCTCTTGCTTCACTTGAATTGGTCACTAGAAAACAAGAAATCCAGGCTCATCTTTGAAAAGCAATTGTTTGCTATCTCCACTTCTACTCTTAGATTGTCAAGTAAAGTCATATAATGGTGCTAACTGATTCCAGTAAAAACTAATGCTATATATGTTGCTTGGAGATCCTTTCATGCATATCAACTTGTGTTTATTTTTCATTCCCCGCAGTGACCATTGCAAATTTTTTTTTTCCTGCAAGCCCCTAACATCACCCCAACCCCCACGGCCTAAATTCAAAATAACAGAATCAGAGTTGGAAGGGACCTGAGAGGCCATTTTGTCCAACCTATATATGATCAAGAATCTCTTCTACAATGTCCCCCTTAAGAAACTATCTCCTCTTCACTTCAAAACCTCTATTGAGAGGGAATTTCTACTTGGGAAGATCAAGGTCACCCAATGTGAACTTTTGCAACTTCTCTAATTTCCATATCCAAATGTCTCTTTATATCTTTACGCATCCTCTTTTCTTTCCCTTATTTCTCAGAGAAGGAAGTCTCTTCTTTCCAAGGTTAGTGCCTCAAACCGTGCCCTCCATTCCTGCCCCTGCCATCTGTTGTGATTGGTCTATCAGTTGCCCTCTTTCTGGGCTGTGCCCTGAACATGCACAACCGTCTCCATGCCTTCAATCATTTTGTCTCAGCCGGCTCCTTTTCCTCGGCCTACAAACAGGTTGTTGTATCCCCAAGAGATGGAGGTTTCACCACCCTCAAGTACCTTCCTTTGACTCTCTTACCCATTGAGCCACTAGGTTACTTCTGCTTCCTTTGACCAGCAAACTCTTAAAAAAAAATTCAACAGTGTACCACTCATTCCTTCTACCTCTTTTGACTACTACTTACCACTAAATCATTTATAAGTGGATTCTTCTCTTATCACTCTACTGGAACCACTGTCTTAAAGGTTACCTTCTAACCCCTAAATCCAAAGATCTTTTTCTCAGATCTTCATATTCTTTGACCTTTGTAGTCTCTGACCTTGTTAACTACTCCCTTCTTAAAAGAAGGAAGGAAACAAAAACTTATGGAGCACCTGTTATGTGCCAAGCAATGTGCTGAGTGCTTGGCAAAAATTACATAATTTGCTCCTTCAACAACCCAGGGAGGTAGGTGCTGAGGAGACTGAGACAGACAGATTTTAAATGACTTGCCCAGGGTCACACAGCTAGTAAGTATCTGAAGCCCAAACGTGAACCGAGGTCTTCCTGACTCCAGGTCCATCGTTCTATCCACTGAGCCACATACCCCTTGAAATACTCTCCTTCACAGCAATGTGGCACTGTCCTGGTTTTCCTACCTCTTTTATCTCCCTTAATGGTTCCTTATCTTATTTCTACCCTCATTCCAAACCCATAACCCCCTAAAAATCCTTTGTTCTTCTCTTTGTATGCTCTTTATCTTAGTGATCTCATCTAAGACTCCCATAACCTCAACACCTCCAAGACCACGTAGTTCAACCCACACCTGAATAAGAATCTACTGTTCCACATTCCTAACAAATGGCCAAACAGCCTTTGCTTTAAAACTTCCAGTGAGGGGGACCTCAATATCTTTCAAGGAAGACCATTCCATTTTGGGACAACTCTTAATTGTTAGGAAGTTAAGAGATATTTTTAAAATAGGTTTAAATCTGCCTCTTTGCAACTTCTAACTTTTGTTAATCTTCCTATGCTCTGAGGGCAAGCAAATAAACTTAATCCTTCTTTCATATCTCAGCTCTTTGACTTCACAGGGACAGAAATCATGCTCCCCTCCCCCTTCCCAAAGTCTCCTCTTCCCTAAGCTACCCATTCCTAGTTCATTTAAATATTCATCCTCACACGGGATGCTCTCCAGGCCGTTCACCATCCCGGCCATCCTCCCTTGGATACACTTGCATTTGTCAATGCCCTCCCTAAAATGGGTATGCCATTCGATGTTCTCTGACCAGGAGAGAGTACAGATGATCCATGAATTTTGAAACATAATATTTCACTGCAGGGAACTCCTGGTGAGGAATTTCCTTTACCAATGCGCTGGGAGATTAAACCTCCTATACATTAGTATAGGAAATTCCAGGCGAGGAAACCTTGTCAATGCAAGTTGACACCTTTTCTGCAACTTACAGTGTTAGAGTGTTGCCTGAGAGGGCATTGAGGGGGTACTGAGAGTTTAAGTGATTAGTCCAGGGTCACACAATAAGTATGTGTCAAAGGCAGCTCTTCCTAACTCTGAGGTCACCTCTGTTCACAATACCTTACTGCCTCTCCACGTTTGTTGAAAAGACAGTGATAATCTGCATTGAAAATCATAATTTTGATCAGGTTCCACATACACAAAAGTCTGATAGTACTAAGGGATTTGGTCCATCCTTTGAAATTTTCTATTGTAAATTATAAAAAGACATTTTCCTGTAGCAGTATAATCTATAGACCCTAAAGATGCCAGCTTTATACCCTGAAGCTAGAGAATATATTGTGTTTGACTTGGTTGAGAAGTACATGGACTGCAACAGAGAATACAAGTGAATTTGGGCTCTGGCTATTCTTAACACCCTTGATTACCACTAGTGCCTAAAAGGTGTCCCTTAAAAAAGCATTAGAGATCAATCAACTCTAAATTCTTATGGATGCTAATGGAATTGAAATTTGCAAGTGCTAAATTTATTTTCCCAGACATAATATTAACTGTCTTTGCTCCAATTTTTTTTAGAGCCCCAAGTGCTTTTGCAGAAAGAAAGCTACCATACGTGACAAAATTTTCATTGTAGCACTCTGTGTAATAGCAAAAAAAAAAAAAAAATGGACACAAGATGGATGTCCATCAATTGAGAAATAGTTTTAAAAGGGGCAGAGCCAAGATAGTGGATTAGAGGCAGCAACCCAGCTGAATTGTCTCAACATTGCCTTCCAAGTAACTTTAAAATAATGCCTCACATAAAATTTTGGAGTGGCAGAACCAACAGCAATTTAGGATGAGACCTTTTTCTAGCCTAAGAAACCTTAGGTCGGCAAGAGAGGTCTGTGACACTGGGGTGAAGGTCCATCTGAGGCAGAGGCAGCACCAGTGGCTACAGCAGCAGCAGCTTTGGAAGATCTCATCCCAGAGACAGTAAGGGGGGCAGATCAGACAACTAGTCAGAAAGACATATAAAAGGGACTCTTTTCTGGCACTGGGTACAGCTGGCACTGATTAGCAATTTCATCACCCATATGCTGTTCTGGTCCTAGATAACAGGCAGAGAGGTGCACTGGTGGTCAATCACAAGGGACCCAAGTCGTGACTAAAGAAGGAACCTAGACATCATATTTCAAGAAATTATCAAGGAAAATTGCCCCAATATCTTAGCTCCAGAGGGTAAAATAGAAATGGAAAGAATCCACCAATTGCTTCCTGAAAAGAGATCCCCAAATGAAAACTCCCAGGAATATTACAGCCAGATTCCAAAGCTTCCATGTCAAAGAGAAAATACTTCAAGCAGCCAGAAAGAACAATGCAGGTATCATGGAGGCACAGTCAGGATCACACAAGATTTAGCAGCTTCCCTGTTAAAGAATTTAGCAAAGGGCTTGGAATATGATATTCCAGAAGGCAAAAGAGCTAAGATTACAACCAAGAATAAACTACCCAGCAAAACTGAAAAGGGGGGAAAATGGATATTCAGGGGGGAAATGGATACTTAATTAAATAGAGGACTTTCAAGCATTTCCGATGAAAAGATCAGAACTGAATAGAAAATTTGACATTCAAACACAAGACTCAAGAGAAGCATAAAAAGGTAGACATGAAAAAGTAAAGGGACTCAATAAAGTTAAACTGTTTATATTCCTATATGGGAATATGATACATTTAATTCCTAAGAATTTTATCATTATTGGGATAGTTTACATGAGTATATGTTGAGTATATGTTTTCCAAAAAAAAATGAAGGGGTGAGAAAGAAGGATGCATTGCAAGAAAAGGGAAGGCAGAGGTAGAATGTGGAAAATTTTTTCACATAAAAGAGATTCACAAGGAAAATGTGGAAAATTTTTACACCTACGGGGAAAATGGGGGTGTGTGGCGAGCAATGCTTGAAACTCGCTCTCATCAGAACTGTTTAAAAGAGGAAAGAATTTATACACACACTCAGATTTACACACTCAGTTGTATATAGAAAGCTAACTTACCAATAGGCAAATAAGAGGAAAAAGGGATAAGAAAAAAGGGGAGAAGGGATATTAAGGTAGATTAAGGGAGATGGTAGTTAGAAGGAAAATATGCTTTTGAGGAGGGAAAGGGAAGAAGAAGGAGAAGAAAGAGAAGGAGAAGGAAGAGGAGGAGGAGGAAGAGAAGGAAGTACATAGTAATCACAACTGTGAATGTAAATGGGATGAGCTTACGCATATAATGGAAGCAGATAGCAGAATGGATTAAAAACCAAAATTCAACAACATGTTGTTTACAAGAGACACTCTTGAAATATAAAGACACAGAGTTAAAATAAAGAGCTAGAGAAGAATGTAGTATGCTTTAGTTGATTTAAAAAAGGCAAGGGTAGCAATCATGATCTCAGACAAAGCAAAAGCAAAAACAGATCTAATTAAAAGAGATAATCCAAGGAAACTACATTTTGTTAAAGCACACCATACACAATGAAGTAATATCAAAAATTTTATAGCAAGTTCCTCTGATAAAGGCCTCACTTCTCAAATGTATACTGAGTATAGAACTGAGTCAAATTTATAAAATAAGAGCCATTCCCCAACTGATAAATGGTCAAAGGATATCAATAACAAATGCTCTAAATCACTATTGATTAGAGAAATGCAAATTAAAACAACTCTGAGGCACCACTTCACACCTATCAGAAATGACAAATGCTGGAGGGGAGGAGGGAAAAATAAGTACACTAATGAACTGTTGGTGGACTGGTCCAACCATTATGGATAACAATTTGAAACTAGGCCCAAAGGGCTATAAAACTGTATATACTCTTTGATAAACAATGCCAGTACTAGATCTGTATCCCAAAGAGATCAAAGAAAAAGGTAAAAGACCTATATATTAAAAATATTTATAGCAGCTCTTTTTGCGGTGGCAAAGAATTGGAAACTGGGAGAATGTCCATCAGTTTTGAAATAGCTGAACAAGCTGTGGCATATGATTGCGATGATGAGAGAGTGGTTTCAGAAAAACATGGCATATGAACTGATACAAAGTGAAAAGAAATTGACAGAGAAGAATCAGAAGATCATTGTGTACAGTACGGGCAACGTTGCAATGATGATCAGTTGTGAAAGACTTGCTACTCTGATCAATACAATGATCTATGACAATTCCAAAGGACTCAAGATGAAAAAATGCCATCCGTGTCCAGAGAAACAGTTTGAACTGATGAACTCTGAGGGTAGACCGAAGTATAATTTTCTCACTTTTTTATTTTTCTTAATTTTAAAAAAATATGGCTAATATAGAATATGTTCTGTATGATTTCACATGTATAACTGATATCATTATTGCTTGCCTTCTCAGTGGGTAGGGGAGGGAGGGAGACAATTTGGAACTCAAAATTTAAAAAGAACAGTATTACAAATAATATTTTAAAAAAAGAAGTGTCTGAAAAACTATCATTTATTAATGTAACACTATTATACCATAATGAATTACAAATATGTGGAATTCATATGAGAAGACATATATGAAAGTTTCTGGAAAACTTTTATGGAAGCTTTAAAAATTTTTTCATTCCATACTGCTATAGTGACATCTATTACAAACAGTGCCCTCAAATCAGTCTTATTTTCAGGTGATTGTGGGCAATACTTCTGACTATGATAATAGTCTGATTCCAGTACTATTTATCTACTGAAGGGTATTTTAAAGTCTGTATTTGTACTAGAATTTGTCACCTGTCAGTTTAGGAAAGATCATGAGCTTCTGGTGCCTACTTGCTGTTGGTCACACATGACACACTACTTCCCACCTCCATGTCTTTGTCCTGGCTGTTCCCCCATGCCTGGAATCCTCTCCCTCCTCACCTCCAGCTCTTAGAATCCCTGGTTTCCTTTAAGACTCAGCTCAATGCCACCTTCTGCAGGAGGTCTCTCCAGCCCCTTCAGCTGTTAGCACCTTCACTTATAAGATAACCTCCCTTCTTCCCTATATTTCTTACATATGCATCCATTTTTCTACGTATATGTTTGCCTTCCCCCATTAGAATGTAAGTTTCAAGAAAGCATGATTTGTTTTTGCTTTTTCTTTGAATCTCCTGTGCTCAGCCCAGTATCTGTGGCACACAGTAGGTGCTTAATAAATGACTGTCATTTGATTGATTGATGAACTAAGGAAGGAAATAAGCAGAACTAATATAACAATCTATGTGAAGACTACAGTTACATAAGCAATAACCACTAAGAGGCAGGCAAAATCTGATGAACTGAAATGAACAGTCCCAGTACCACAGAAAAGATTATGAAACTCACCTCATTCTTCTCAGTAGAGAGATGGGGTACTAAAGATATGGAAGGACAGAGATGCTGTCACACATAGCTGCTGGAGGGGTTGGCTTTGCTTAAATATTTCTCTTTGTTATAAAGAAGGCTCCCATCAGAAATATTTAAGGGGACATGACTGTGGTGTGAAAACAAAGGATAATAATAAAACTTTTAAAAATGAATAAAATATTAATTTTGCAGAGAAAAGGGCAATTTAGGGTTGAAAAACCTGGGTTAAAAAAAATCTGGCTCCGACATTTGCTATCTGTATGACCTTGGACAAGTCATTTAACTTCTCTATGCATCAGTTTCTTCAGCTATAAAATGGGGGAGTTAAACTAGATGGCCCTCAGAGTCCCTTCTAAATCTCTTACCCCAAGTATAAAATAAAATAAAATAAAATAAAATAAAAGACACCATCCTTGCTGTTTTCAATATATAACATACCAAGGTCTGAAAGTAACTTTGGAAATGGATACATTCCAAAATGCGTTTCTCAATCTCCCCAGTATGGTCTGGATTAAAGGTCATGTGTAGACAACACTTGTACCAATTAAGTGAAAAATCTACACTGGAGGCAGGAAAAGTGTCTGCCATGGCACTCTAGTAATGTTCAATATGTTCTTGTTTTGCTCAGCATTATGTTCGCAGGGAAGCAGACAATACCCATATCCTAGTCCCTCATTTCCTCAGGCCATGAAAAAAAAAAGGGATTTCCCCAACTGCGGTCCTCTAGTGAAATGAAGCAATCTGAAAATTGTGGTTAGAGTTGAGCTGCCAATCACTGAACTCCATGTTCTAATATGGGGCTCTCTGCTGACCTCCAGTCTTGAATCTTCAACTGCCTATCAAACACCTCAAACTGGTTGTCCCATCACCATGCTCCCAACCCCCAGGCTCATGACCTAAGGGCCATCCTTGACTCTTCACTTTCTCACCCCCCCTCATCCAAAATCTGTTGCCAAGGCCTGTGGGTTTTACCTTTGTAGCATCTCTCAAATATGACCCATTCTCTCCTATGATACTGCCATTACCCTGGCACAGGCAGTTATACTTTGCATTTAGCCTACTGGTTGGTCTGCCTGCCACAAGTCTCTCCCCATTCCACACCATCCTCCACTTGGCTCTCAAAGTGAGCTAAGCATGTAGGTTACCTCCCTACTCAATAAACTTCAGTGTCTCCCTATCACCTCCAGGATCAAATATAAAGTCCTTTCGCATTCAAAGCCCTTTATGTCCTGCCCCCTCCCACCTTTACAATCTTCTTACACCCCACACCCCATGTACTCTTCAGTCCAGTAACACTGTTCTCCTTAATGTCCCTTAAACAAGACCCTCCCTCTTCTCACCATGGACATTTTCCCTGGCTGTCCCCATGTCTGGAATGCTCTCCTTTCTCATGTCTACCTCCTGGCTTCCCTGGCTTTCTTCACGTCCCAGCTAAAATCCCACCTTCTACTTCTTTGGGAAGCCTTTCCCAAACTCTCTTAATTCTAGCGCCTTCCCCCTACTGATTATTTCCTATTTATCGTGTAGTTAGTTTGCTCACACATAGTTGTTTGCATGTTGCTTCCTCCATTGGGCTGTGAACTGCCCAACGGCAGGAACTGTTTTTTGCCTCTTTTTGTATCCCCAGCACTTACCATGGTACCTGGCACATAGTAGGCGCTTAATAAATGCTTATTGACTGGAGCTTTTCAATATGGAAAGCAGAAATATAGAGATGCCACATTCACTATCTTCCATTAAGTTATAGAATTCCTTTGTTTTGTTTTGTTTTTTCAAGAGAGAGAGAGAGAGAGAGAGAGGGAGGGAGGGAGGAATGTTTAATGCCCACAAAGAGGGAGACTTTCTTCATGTCTTCCAGTTTTTACAGATGAGGAAACTACTTCAGAGAAGCAAAGTGACTCACATAGTGAATCAGGGGCAGAGCCAGGAAGAGAAGCTTAGCACAGTGACTGGGATATAGTAGGTGCTTAATAAAGGCTTATTGATTGACTGACTAATAAGTCAACTCTCTAGACTCCAGTATTCTTTTCACCACATTCCCCAGACCTTTTATTTCTAACTGCTCTCTTCTGCTCTCCCTCTAGCTAGAATGTGATACACTAAAATAGTATCAGCAATCAGCAGAAAAAATCTTATGGCCAAAAAACAAGATGGATAGGAAATTTGTACTATGATGTCACTTGTCATTTTCCACCAGACACTGGCCACAGCAAGTTATAATTTTCCCTGTCTCCCTCTAAACTTTTCTAGCATCAGAAAAAAGACATCATAATTGCCAAGAAGAGGATTTTCAAATAATTAACTGCACGATATCTGTGGAGGGAAATTGCTATCCACTTTTTATTTCATATCAGTGGTAAATACAGGTAGCCTGGCATTGTCATTATCATCATCACTAGCATTTATATAGCACCTAAAGGTCTGTGAAATATTGGCTTGTTTGATCCTCACAATAACCCTGGGAGATAGGTGCTGTTATTATCTTCACTTTACAGAAGAGGAAACTGAGGCAGTGATTAAGTGACTAGCCCAGGGTCACATAACTAGGAAGTAGGGTTTAGATTCAGTCTTCTTGACTCCAAGTCTAACATTCTATCCACTGTGCCATCAAGGTGATAGTAACACTAGATTGCTAATCAAGAGATCTGTTTTCAGTGTCTGTTCCCATCACCACCTCTGAGTAGTTGTGTAACTTTAAGGAAGTCACAGTCTCTGAACCTCAGTTTCCTTATCTGACCTGGAGTGCAGTCTCATTAGGATTAGATGAAGAAACTGGGGATGTTTAGATTTCAGGAGACTAAGGGGGAGTGCTGGGGTGGGCAGGGCAGATTCGACAGTTAATTTCGGCTATTTGAAAGACTGTCATTTAGAAAAGGATTAGATTTGTTCTGTTCTCCCTCAGAAGCCTATCGGAAGGAATAAGGGGTAAAAGCTGTCAAGTCAGGCTTGCTACCAGAGAAGACTTTCTAACAATCAAAGCCATCCACAAGTGGAGTGGAGTGACTCAAAAGGTAGTGGGTTCCCTCTCTGGGGTCTTCAAGCACACGCTGGACTGACTACTTGGGCAGGTATATATCACTGCGGATTCCTTTTGGGAATGAATCAGACAAGATGATGGCTGAGGTCCCTTCCAACTCTCAGAGTCAATGACTCTGTAAAATGAGGTAGCTGGACTCAGTAATTTTTACAGTCATTCCTGAATTTCTACTGTCATCATTTTTGCCTCGGCTTATGAGGAGGCAGAGAGGTAGAAAGAGCAATGGATTTGGAATGAAGAAATCTGTGTGACCACAGGAAAATCTGTTAAACCTCAGTTTCTTCATCTGTAAAATGGGAATGATAATACTTGTACTATCTCTCTCAAAGGGTTGTCATGAAGAAAGTGGGGTTTTTTTTGTAAACTTTGAAGTATTATAGAAAATACACTATTTTATTATGAAAACCTGGGATCAATTTGCTTTTTCCATTAGGAGCCACTGATGAACAGTGAAATGGAGAACTTCTTATCTCTAATTCTCTTCTCTCTATGCTTCTTAGATGAAGTAGCTTCTCTACTGCCCTTTGATGGGAGGTATTAATGATCAGGAGGTAAAAAGGGAGAGAACACCAAAGACCACACCCTCTCTGCCAACTATATCAGCCCCGAGGTAACCACGGGTTAATCATGACCATATTAAAAGCAATCACCAAGGTTACTCAAGGAGGTGGCACTAGAGACAAGACTGAAATTCACTTTCTAAGCCTTTTCTCAGGCTGTGATTTCATTTTAAAAAGGCAGTGTGGCACAGTGGATACAGCCATTCTCACCATCAGGACAACTCATTTATATGTCCCACTTCTGACACATACAAGCTTCAAGACACTGGACAAGAGACCTTCAGTGCCCCAGACAACTCTTTATGATTGTGAGTTGTAAAGTTGTCATGATCTGTTTGGTGGAGGGAGTTTCTTCACTGGAACTTCCCTGCACCAAATGAAGACACATTTATTGTACTAACAGCTGACCACCCTTGCCTTCTTCATGGGAAAGACCCAACTGGTCCTTCAATCTGTCTTGTCTGCCTTCTAATTTCAGTCCTCACGCTTCTGTGTGACTTCTGACCTACCTGTGAGGTTTTCTGGGTGGTCCTGTTGGGTTGAGCAGTTGAGGTTTTGGAGGAAGAGGAGGCCTTTTGGGTTTCTGTGCAGCACCCTGGGAGCCCTGGGTTCCATCATTGCCCTTCCCTTTCTTTGCAGCCAGGGACAGCCGCCTGTAGTCGTCTCTAGCTTGTTTAGCAATAGAGCGCCTCTTCTCATCGGCTGCTTTGGATCTCCGCACTAGGAAAACAAAGAGGAGAAAGAGCCTTCATCCATCTACTTGCTGGGGCAGCTCTGCAGCAAGATGAATGCATGAGGCTTCATGACAAAGAAACTCATCCAATGAATGATAACTGCCTAAGCCTCTAGGGAGACAAACCTCCCTCTTAAAATCCCTCTGAAAACATAGACAGCCAAGGGGCAGCTAGATGGTGCAGCAGATAGAGCACCAGGCCTGGAGTCAAGAAGTCTCATCTACCTGAGTTCAAATCCAGCCTCAGACACTTACTAGCTGTGTGACCCTGGGCGAGTCACTTAACCTCAATTGCCTTCCCCCATCCCCCAAATAAAAATACCAAAAAACAAACAAACAAAAACAAAACAAAACAAAACAACCCATAGGCAGCCAGGACTCCTTCCTCATGCAGAGTCCGCCCAGCTTCTGCTGCAATAGGCTTATGTGTAGTCTTGTGGTTTCTGGGGGAGTCTTCTAAGTAGTGGGGAAAGAATGAGAAGATATTGCATCATCTCTGTTAAGATGGCAGAGTTAAGAGTTATGAGTCACCACCGGTGTAATTATTCCATGGTATAATTGTTACCCTAGAATTTTAAGAGTAAGAGGTAATTGTCTCATGCCTCATGAAAAATGTTTAGGATGCGATATATAGCACTGAGTCATGGGCAAGCAGGAGGCAGCAAGGAGTCTCCGAGTGGCTCATGGCTCAGGACAAGGTGAAAGAAGTATGGATATACCCTAGTAAAAAGCTGTACCTGTCTTACCCTTTATGCCTCTGCCCACACTCTGTGATGCAGCTAACCTGGTCCATTTGCCGCTTCTCACACAGGACACTCCACATGTCTCTCGCACCTGGAATCCACTCCCTCTGCCCTTCCGTCTCTTAGAATTCTGGCCTTCCTTTAAGACAGCCTTTTGCAGAAGGCTTTTCCCAGTTAGCCTCCCCATCTAAGATTACCTTCCTTCTACTCTGTACATATCTTTAATTATATAACTGTTTACATGCTAGATTGTGAACTCCTTGAAGGCAGGGTCTATATGGGTTTTGTCTTTCTTTGAATCCCAAGGACTTAGCACAATGCCTGGCATATTGTAAGTGCCTAATAAATGCCTACTTGTCTGATTAAGTTCCTATGTGCTAAAGCATATACATACCAGTAAAGAAAAATAATTCTCCTTAAACAGATCTAATTTCAAGGTGGGCTGATTTATACAAAAAAATCCTGAGGACACTTTAATCCTTTGCTTTTATAAAATATAATTCTGGGGAGGAGGGCTAGTAGTTCTGGAACCTACTCTCATCAGGAATGGGTTAAAGAGGAAACAATACATATATATCAGAAGGGTGTAAAAATCTTCTAAATTCAGAAAGAAATCCCCTAAGGGGATAGGGAGAGGGGAGGGATTTTTAGACAGAATCCTACTCACATCAGATCTGAGTTAAAGAGAGCACAATATATACATTTAGAAGGGAATAAAAGTCTTCCAAATGTACAAAGAAATACGAGGGCGAGGAAATAGGATAAGGGGGGTATAGGAGTGTATCTAGACTAATGGGAATGGGGATCAGTGAGACAGGATAAGGGAGGGATCTTTGGAGAGGGGTAGGTTAAGTAATAGGAGAGCAAGGTAGCAGGAAGATGTAAAGTAGAGGAGGCAGGAGGGATAGGAAATAAGAGATACACACAACCATAAAACAAGGATCAGGAGTAGAATTTATTATAAAAAAAAGCAGGGGTAGTAATCATGATCTCAGACAAAGTTAAAGCTAAAATACATTTAATCAAAAGAGAAAAATAGGGAAACTAAACTATATGTCAGCCATATTAATCAATATTCTTTTAGACTTTTTACAATAACTAGACAGCATAAGGTTGGAATATTGCTGTGGTGTAGGAAATTAATTGGTAGACCTAGAAAAATATGGAAAGACTTAGATTTATCAAGGAAGATGTTATCCTCAGAGAAACAGAAGACAAATAAGTATAGTCCTACATAGATGGATATGAATGTATATGTCTATATATGAGTATAATTATAGATATCTAAATATATGCATGTGTATGTAAGTGTATATATATGTATGTATGTATATGTATTTATGTGTGTATATGTCTATACATACATACATACATGTGTGTGTTCACACTTAATTGTAGCTTTCTTGGGAGAAAGGGGTGGGGGAAAGAGGAAAAAAGAAAAAAGTAAAAAGTACACAACAGAGAATAAGAGAAAACTTACAAGGAAGCAAAGAAAAATGAATAGTTCTGACACAATGTGTGTATTTATTATATAGGCTTTTCTTGAAATGGAAATTTACTGCTGTAAATTTTGAATCCTCTCATGTTCTGCTATGCGCATGGCAATCCTTTTTTTTCTTTTCTTATTTTGTATTTGAGTATTTAAGTTTATAATGTTTCTTTTTCTTATTGTGTATTTAAGTTTTAGTGTTTAAGTTAAAAATAAATTAATAAAAAACAAAAATTAAAAATATGTAATTCTTTATAACATCTTATAATCAATACCTTATTTTACCTATTGAAAAATTGATTAACCCTAATGTGAGGTTTAAGAACTTGTTTTCATTTGAGTACATTTGTCAAATCCCTGTTTCACTGATGGGGCTCACAGGGATGTCCTAATTATTTAGCCATCCTGGGATTTCATTGTATGACAAATGGACCATCGTTTAGATCTTAAAATGTAATATCAGTTATGTCAAAAATAAGTTGTGTTACAAGAAGTGATGTGAAAGATATCACAAAAGGGATGCAAGAATGGAAAAACGGACGAGAGGTGAGTCATGCATGCATCGAAAGGGAGGAATGACAGATGCATGTCACATTGGTACTCAAGCACTGTTAGGAAACCAGGAAGGCCCCCAATATGTTGGGTGTATTTTCTCTTCTTTCCTCTCACCCTGAGGATTTATGGGGGCACATGGACAACAGGGTAAGGTATGGATTAGTTGTACTTCATACCATCAAAAGAAAAACCCACACTGATGCAATTACTGATACATTACAGTGCTTAAAATACTAAGATTTTCTTTGTAATCTTGCTGTGATGGAATTCAAATAATATTCAGGACTTTCTATTTTATAAATACTTCAATTCCCAACTTTATCCTTGGCTAAGGTACTATAAAAGGATAATCTGGTAGTATGACTTCAATGTCTGAGTCCAGGCTGGCATTACAAAAAACTGAGAACAAATTCCATTTCAAATCTTAATTCTTTCAGGGCTTAGTGTATACCAGGCATCTGCATTGGCCTTGTTTCCACTTGGTTGTGGACCAACAAGTACACTATACTCTAGTGTCCAGTTCTTTATAATTATCAATTAGAAAACACCGCATTAAAATTTCATCCATCAGTCAGTCAATACGATTCTACTAAGAAACTACTATGTGCCAGGTATTGTGCTAAACGCTGGAAATACAAAGAAAGGCAAAATCCCAGCTCCTGCCCTCAAGAAGCTTATTCTCTATTGGGTAAGACAACATGTAAACAAATAGCTACCTAAAATATACATACAGAATAGATAGAAAGTATGCATAGGAAGGCTCTGGCAGCTGGGGGGGGGCGGGGCTGGGAAAGGTCTGCAAAATGCAGAATTTGAGCTGAGTCTTGAAGGATGCCATATCTCTTTAAAACCACCCATTAAGTTATATGCTTCCTGCCTCCTTCCTATTCAATGTTTAAGATCCAATCATTTTAATGAATGAATTGGCAAAGAAGAGAAGAGACTACTATATACTTACAAGACTCCTGCCACTCTCTTTCTTCCTTGTTCGACTTTTGGGTTTCTTTCCAACTCTCATAAATCTGTCTGGTTCTCTCTTCTTCTTCTTGTTTCAACTCATCATCTGGTTTGTTCTTCATTGTTTCTTTCTTCTGCTTTAAAAAAAAACCCAAAATGCTTCACATATTCATTCTTGGTGACTGATTCAAATACCTGAGATTCTGCATTGAAAAGACAAGAACACTACATCACAAGTGGAATGTTTCTTTTCAGTTTTTCATGATATAATGGGGGGAAGCATGAACACGAAATTTCAATCTAACTCTGGCTTAAATAGGGTACTTTTGATACACTGATTAAAGATTTTTGGAACTCAAAACTATCTCACAAAAGCAAAGGAAGCTAAATAGAAGATAAAATTAATAATAATTTGCTATCTTTGATGTGAGAATTATCTCATAATTACTTGGCTAACAGCCAGTGTGGTGTGGATGGTATATGAATACTGCTGTAGACAGGGTCATGGTTTGAATGTGATTATTTGACAAACTAGCGACAGATGCCATCGATTGTCAAATAGATTCTAAATGATTCTTCATGTGCTCCAGAAACTTCTTTAAAATATTCTCATTCTGTCTTACTTTGCTTAGTGAAATATAAATAACATAAAATGAGCTTCACAGATAAAGAATAGATGAGATTTGTTTTTGACTATGGTGTTGGCTTTAAAGAACTACAATACTTAGTCATTTTAATTCCTCTGGGAAATGGATTTTCAGCACCATCTTCAATAATTTATCTTTATGTTTCCTACATACATAGCAAGTGCCTTCTTTTTTAAGAATGCCATATCAATCCATTTAAAGTAATGGATTAAGGACACAGTGCTATAAGCTAGGAACAGGAACCAAGGTGAAGGCTGGGAATAATCAGTAGATGAAAGAAACAGTCCAGATCTAGGGAGTACACAGGACCCGGCAGTCAAGATGGAGAAATAAGACCACGACAAGGCAACAGGAAGAAGTCAGGAGTCATGCATGAAACCAAGTGTTAAGATGGAACAGTTGGGTAAGGCAATCAGAACAGTAAAAAATAGTCATAATGCACCCAGACAAGAGACCCAGAAACTGGGACAATATCTGTTTTAGATGGGAAGCTTTTCACTCTTTTCCTACTAGAGCAGGAACCAGTTACTGAGCTGCAGGGCATGGCCATCTCAGAACTGGAGGCTCCCGCAGAGGTAACACACTAACTAACCACAACTGGCAGAGCCTGTCAGAGAACGCTATGAATTACTTTAGAAAGGAATTCTGCCCTTGAATAGACTATGTACCTACAATCAGTAGGGTATACACGTTTAGTTGTGATTCCGGTGGTGATTTGTGCCAATCTATTCATTTGCTTTTTTCATCTTGGGAGATGGGGGCAATTAGGGTGCAGTGTGTAGCCAGTTGGATAGTACAACATTAATGAAGGCATACAGGGGGTGAAGCTATGGTGGCCTTGCTAACACTTGGTTTAACCAAATGAGCTACAAGGTGCTTAAGGAAGTCCATACTTAACATTCATTGTGTGTGAGCTGGAAGTAAAAGGAGATTAGGGGGAAAATCTGAGTATAAATTCTAAAACAAGGTTTAAGTAACAAATGGTAAATCTATTGAATAAGCTTGCTCAAGCACCTCTAAGAATTAGAAAACAGAACATATAGTTCCCACTGCATCTCTAATTCTTACTCTTTCCCAGTCCTGTATCCACATGCTAGCATAAGGGTTCATTTTTTTCCAAGAACCGTCCTGCTGTAGGATAGGGATTACCAGTATGAGTATTTAATATGCTGTTAGATGTCTTTAATGGATGACATTTATTTTATATGATGAGTGATGCATGTTGGTATAAATATTTGCTACCACATACAATTTAATATGGATATGTTGATATTCTATCAAACTCTACTGTTTTTTGTTTTTGGCTAGGCAATGGGGTTAAGTGACTTGCCTAGGGTCACACAGCTAACAAGTGTTATGTGTCTAAGGCCGGATTTGAACTCAGGTCCTCCTGACTTCAGGGCCGGTGCTCTGTCCACTGTACCACCTAGCTGCTCCTATCAAACTCCATTATAATGTTGATTATAGATATCAGATGGAGCCCATAAACCTTTCTAAATTCTTTCCAAATTTTTAACTTTTTCACAGGACATTTGCAGCAAACCAAAGCTAGATCTACCCTGAGTGATGAGGCATACTTTAAGACAAGGGTGAATCAGTGACCTCAGTGACACAGAACTTCCTCCACTGTGCAATCACAACCCAAACACATCTTCTTAACTCCTGGGATTCTAGCCCATATCCTTCCACTGATCCTCTTAATCAACATGCTAGAGATCTTTCTCCAGCTCTTTGGGTTTTTTTTCCTTTTAATTAAATTTTATTGATTTTTAAAAAAAATTTTTAAGCACAGTCATTTCCAAATATAGTCTCTCCACCTCTCCCCATTAGTCTTTTCTTGTATCAAAGAAAAACAGTTAAGCAAAATCAGGCAGTACAGGGACTGCATGCTTCATCTGAAAACATAGCACCTCACCTCTCTTCAGAGAGAAGTAGGCTTTTATTATCTGTTCTTTGGAAACAAGATTGGTCAATGCAATTACTTAGTTTGGCTTCTTTTAATTTATATTATATTATAGTCATTGTGTCTTTCCTGGTTCTGCAAACTTTACTCTTCATCATTTCATACATGTTTTTCCACATTAAATTTTTTTTACTGATTATATTCACATACCACAAATTGTTCAGCCCTTCCTTAATCAATAATCACTTTGCATTTTTTTAACCACAAAAAAGTAGGGCTATAAATATTTGTTATATATTGCACCTTTTGTTTCTGTCTTTGACCTCCTTATGGTACATGCCCAGTACCAGGTCAAGGCAATGAGTGGTTTAAGGACTTTTCTCACATAATTCCAATTTTTTCCCCCAAATGGTCTAATAAAGTCACAGTTTCAATAACAGTGTTCTAGTGTGGCTATCTTTTGACATTTCCTCCAACAATGCCTTTTTCTCTTTTCATCATCTTTACCAACTTCATGAGTCTGAGGTAAACTCTCAGTTATTTTAATTTGCGTTTCTCTTAATAGTAGTGATTTGGAGGATATTTTTTTCACTTTTTTTTATACGTTACAATTCTTCTTTTGAAAACTGTTCACATCATTTGACCCCTTATCTATTCAGTACTGGCTCCTGTTCATATCTGCATATTTATTGCTATATCTTTATATGGGTATGTATATATACATATATGTACATGTGTATATATATATATATATATATATATAAATTTTAAAAATAAAATTTACCCTTCAATAAGCATCTGTTAAATGCCTACTATGTTCCAGACACTGTGCTAGATAGTGGGTATGCAAATACAATAAATGGAATAATCCCTACTCTTCTTTTATGCCAGTCATTTTTTGAACTATTCCTTCTAACCACCCCAAATTGAAATCTCCTTTGTAACAAAGAAAAATAATTAAGCAAAAATACTTGCTATAGTGATCACATCTAAAATGTTTACAACATTCTGCCCTCATAGTACTCCCACCTAAGCACTGTGAGGAGGGAGCTGTTTCGTCCTCTTCTCCAGAACCAGCTCCAAAATCATACAAAATAAATCCATTAAGAAGCATCAGCATTTCTCTACATTTATCATATTAATGATTTTTCAGTTGCTCTAAGTCTGGCTTCCTTTTCATTTACGTTGTTGTGGTCATTGTGTGAACTGTTCTTTTGGTTCTGCTTATTCATCATTTCTTGCTGCATAATAAAATTATACTACATTCTTATGTCATAGTTTGTTTAGCAAGTTTCCTATTGGAGGACACCCTCTTTGCTTCTAATTCTCTGCTAACCACAAAAAGTACTGCTATGAATGGTCTCATGTGGGTATATATGTGCAGATATGTATATATACATATAGACACATGAGTATATATGTATGCCTATATATATATGTATATACACACATATATGACCATTTTCTTCTGTTTTTCCCCCCTCTATGAGATATAGGCTCAGGTTAGAGGATAGGAAGAGTTTAATAGGTTTTTTTTCTGCATAACTATAAAACAAGATCCAGAATGGCAAATATACTTCATAGCCTAGCCAACATTATATTAGTAAGCCTGTCTTTCCATAGCCCCTCCAACATTGACTATTCCTATTTTCGGTCATCTTTGCCAAATTGCAGGGTGTGAGATAGAACCCTATAGTTTTTCTCATTTGTATCTCTCTTATTTTTTTTCTTTTTCTTTTTTTTTTTTTAGTGAGGCAATCGGGGTTAAGTGACTTGCCCAAGGTCACACAGCTAGTAAGTGTTATATGTCTGAGGCCGGATTTGAACTCAGGTCCTCCTGACTTCAGGGCCGGTGCTCTATCCATTGTGCCACCTAGCTGCCCCCTGTATCTCTCTTATGATTAGTGTTTTGGAACATGTTTTCAAATGTCATTTTTAGTTTACAATTCTTCTTTTGAAAAATGTTCATATCCTTTGACCATTTACCTATTGACTCTTGGCCTTAAATATTTATGTTAATTCCCTAGATGATTTAGAAATCAGACTTCTTTCAATGATATTGGATACAAATTTTTCCTACTCCAACGTTTCTTTTCTTATTCTAGCATCATTGACTTTGTTCATGCAAGTGCTTTTTTATTTTATCACGCTGAAATGGTCTACTTTTGTCTTTGGTGATCCCCTCTATTCCTTATTTGGCTAAGATTAAGCCTCTCTAAAAACAGTTGTGAAATTTACTCCTTTTCAGTCTCTAAATTCTTTTTATTATGTGGCCTTTCTTATTTAAGTTACAAATCCATTTAAAAGTTACTGTGGGGGGCAGCTAGGTGGCGCAGTGGATAGAGCACTGGCCCTGGATTCAGGAGAACCTGAGTTCAAATCTGGCCTCAGACACATAACACTTATTAGCTGTGTGACCCTGGGCAAGTCACTTAACCCTACTGCTTAGCCAAAAGAAAAAAAAAGTTGTTGTGATAAATGTTGCAAGATGCTGGCTTAAATCTATTTTTTGTCAAACTGCTTTCCAATTTGCCTAGTAGTTTATGTCCTTGGGTTTATTGAATGGTGCTGTACTACATTAGATTGATTCTAGGTCTTGCGTATCTGGTCTAGTCTACTCACTGACCTAATTTCTATTTTTTAACCTACAGGAAATAATTTTGATGATTACTACTTTATAATACAGTTTGATGTCTAGAAATGCTATTCCTCCCTAATTCCTACTTTAATTTTCCTATTTCCCTTAAGATTCTAACCCTCTTATTCCTCCAAATGAATTTTGCAATTATGTTGTCTAGATTTATAAATTATTCCTTTGAGAGTTTGAATGGTACAATATTAAATCTATATATCATAGAAATACAGAATTTGAGAGCTGGAAGGGACATTGGTGGTCATGTACTCCAGTCTAACATGAACAAAATTCTCAGCTATAACATAATCTGACAAATGGGCATTTGGAGTCTGCTTGAAGATCACCACAGAGGAAGAATTCACCTCTTCTTGAGAATAGTTTTAATTTTTAGGAAGTTTTCCCTGACATCCAGACTAAATGTGCCTATTAATTTAGAGAGTACCATCTTTTTATTATATTGGCATGACTCAACCACAGCAATGAGTAACTCTTCAATTGCTGAAGTCTTTATTTAAGCAGTGGTTTGTAATTACATTTTCTGTATTTTAACTCTCAGATATTTTATGTAATCTACTTATTTTGAAAGGAATTTCTGTTACAAGAATCTCTTCCTGATTTCTGTTAGTACTGTAGAGAAATGCTGATGCTTCTTAATGGATTTATTTTGTATCTAGATACTTCATTGAAACTAATTTCTCTGCTGTTCTCTGAGTTTTTCTATGTAAATAATCATGCCATCTGCAAACTGGAATTCATTGGTCTCCTCTTTGCTGATGTCTGTGCCTATAATTTCTCACTCCATGCTTTCTAGTCATCTTTTACACAACCTTGCCAGCCTCCTTGCTGCCATCTATGTACTTTTTCCAACTCTGCTCCTTAACTTTAACTTTGTCATTGTTCCTGGATAAGGAGTGTCAATCTGTACCCCTGGATCCTACTCATTATCCCTGTAACTTTTAGTACCAAAATGTCCCTTTGTGGCCACCATTTCCTAATATATGTTCACTTTTTCCTATGAGAATATAAATTTCTTGAGGGCAGTATTCCCCCAGTCCTTGTGGCAGTACTTGGCACATATTAAATACTTAATAATAAATGCCTTTTCATTCATTCATTTTCTCTTTGCTTTTTGCTATACCTAGCATTTTTACAACTTTGTCAGGTCTCAAAACTAACTAAGGGGACAACTTTGCTTTACTCTTCTTTGAACTAGGAAAGTTCCAGTATTTCTTTAAGGCAAAAAAAAATAATGGTAATTCTTAGCCACACATCCACACACACACACACACACACACACACACACACACACACGCACACACTTTTGATGATGTTAAAGGGCCCTTCCATGCCGATGATTTAGGTTTTTGATGTAAATGAGTGCTGTATGTTGTTGAAACCTCTTTTCTACATGCAGATAGAATCACACAGCTTTTTAATATGATAAATTATGTTGTTTTCATTACATTGAATCATCTTTATATCCCTAACTTGGCCATACTGATTTTTAAATATATATTGCTATAGTCTCTTTGCTATGATTTTATTTAAAATTTCTGCATCAATATTCACTAGTGAAATTGGGCTATTATCTCTTTCTCTGTTTTGTCGCTCCCTGGTTTGGGAATCAGAACTCCATTTAACTTATAAATGGAGTTTGGTAAAGTGCCTTCTTTCTCAATTTTTGATAACAATATTTGTAGCGCATGTATTAACTGTTCTTTAAATGCTCGATAACATTCACTCATAAATCTCTCATGACCAGGGTTTTTCCTTTCTTCCCTTTTGGTATTTCATTTATAGTTTACTGAATTTCTTTTGTTGACATTAGGTTGTTTAAGATATCTATTTCTTGTTTTAATAATGTAAGTATTTTATGTTTTTGTTGACAAATATTCATTTTTTCCAAGTTGTCACCTTGATGGTATATAATTATATATAGTAGTTTTTGATAATCTTTTATTTCCTCTCTGTTGTGAATCACCTTGTTAATTTTTTTTATTTTGGTAAGATAGTTTTCTCCTTTTTTTTATAAAAATAATTTTAATTATGGTTTGTTGATTTTCTTAGTCTTTCAAAACATCAGGTCTTAGTTTTGTTTGACAATTTTATGGTATTTTTTTCCAATTTTGTTGATGTCTCCTTTATTTTGAAATTTTCTTCATTTGTCCTTAGAACTGGGGATTTGTCTCTTTTCAATATTTAAAATTTTCATGAGGGGCAGCTAGGTGGCGCAGTGGATAGAGTACCGGCTCTCCATTCAGGAGGACCTGAGTTCAAATCTGGCCTCAGACACATAACACTTACTTGCTGTGTGACTTTAGACAAGTCACTTAACCCCACTGCCTAGCCAAAAAAAATTTCACTGTCAGCTCACTAATCCTTTTTTTTTTCTTGTAAATATATGTTTTAAGGATATATATTTTCCTCTAATGACCACTTTAGTAGTTTTGGCATGATGTTCCATTGTTAATATTCTCTAAAGTATTTATTGCTTCTATTAATTGTTTTCTTTGCTCACTCATTATTCAGGCTGTCTTCACTTAGTCTCCATTTAGATACATATCTTTTGCTCATGTTTCCTTTATTGAGTAGTTTTTCTTTATATCACAGTCTATAAAGGATGTGTTTTTCATTTCTATTTTGGAATGATTTTTTAAAGATTTCTTTATGCCCTAGCACAAAACTAATTTTTAAATGTAACATGTGGTGCTGAAAAATATGTATATTACTCAACATTTTCTTTCAGAAATTGCTATCACTCTTTAACATTTACAACAATTTGTTCAGCTCTCTTTTCATTCCTATTTATCTTTCTTTTGGATTTATCTAGCTCCTATAATTAACTGTGTTATTATCAGTCTTTTTGCAAATCAGTTAGACTTTCCTTTAGAATTAGATGTTATGCCATTTGGTAATATATAATAGTGTTTTTACTCTAAGAGTTTACAACATGCTTTAAATATATTATTTCATCTGATTGTCACAACTACCCTGTAAGATACTTGTTGTCATTATCTCCATTAGAAGCAGCTAGCTGTTGCAGCTGATAGAGCACTGCGCCTGGAGTCAGGAAGATCTAAGTTCAAATCTAATTTTGCCTAAATTTCCTCCACTGTAAACAGGTTATAATAACAGTACCTACCTTGAATGGTTGTTGTGAGGATAAAATGAGATGACATTTGTAAAGCACTTAGCATAGTTTCTGGCACATAGTAGGCATTATGAAAATGCTTATTTCCTTCTCTTCCCCATTTTGCAAATGAAGAAACTGAGACTTAGGTTAAGTGAGTTGCCTAGGGTCACATAGCTATTATTTGTCCAAGGTAAGATCCAAACTCATGTCTTCCGTCTGACTCTAAATCTGGTGTTCTATCTCCTATACCTCTTAGCCAGCATATACATTTGACAATGATATAAGGGCTATACTGCCCTTAAGCATAATGTAGTTAATGTTTTTATCTCTCTCAACATTATCAACTTGCATTGTTACATTATTTGAAATCATGATTGCAAACTGCTTTCTGAAAGTCTGGAATCCTAAAGCACAAAACATTGTTCTAATTTCTCATTTTTACTCTTTGTGTGTCTCTACATTTTATTTGTTTAGTTGTTTTTTTGTTTTTTTTTTTTAATGTCTCTACATTTTAAATGGGTTTCTTCCTGGTGGCAATTGTAGGATTTTGTTTCATAAGGCTGAATGTTGCTTTTTGGAATCATTTTCGGATTTTGCCTTTAGCTTCAATTTCACCTGAGACAAATGTATGGATATGCAAAAATTACTTTAGAGACAGGTATTAATCATTTCCCCTTGATTTACGACTTTTCAGAGTTTTCTTACCTGTTGAAATCCATAGGTTTTCATACGATTGATGGAATCTGCCAACATCTGCTGAATATTTCTTGATGAACTGGAGGGTGACTAAGGATTTAATGACCCAGATTTGCTATTATTATTTTGCTTAGCGCTCCAATTTCATAAGAGACAGACGAGGGATTATTAGCAAAAGCTCAGCAATCATGGTGGGTAGAGAGTACAGTATAGTATTGTGGAAAGAGAACCATACCTGAGGTCAGAATACCTGTGTTCCAATCCAAACTCTGTTACCTACTAACTGTGGGACTTAGGGTGAGTCACAGTGCTAGGGTACTCTTTCAAATCTACACGCAGCTCACAGGATTAAAAGATCATATATCTACAGCTCAATGGGACCTCTGAGATCATCTAGTCCAATCCTCTCATTTTACAGAGGAGGAAAGTGAGACCCAGAGAGGTTAAATCATTTACTCAATGTCACAAAAGTAATACAAGTCAAAGGCAGGATTTGAACCCAGGTCTCATGACTCTCAAGGCAGCGCTCTTTCCACTCTTTGTCACTGTTCCCTTAAAAGGTACTAAGAGGGTATTGGTATTGTACTGAGAATGAATTGTGATCATAAGCCCCAAAAATTACAGGAGGAGAGAATTTTAGTGTTAAGACAGGTTTAGGGGAAACTCAGCCTCCACTGGGCACAGAAGAGATTTTCAATAGAAATATATCAAAGCAATTCCAAAGACCACAAGCAACAAGACAGTGTCGCTTTATATTGCTAGAGAAGGTTGATGTCTAGACAAATGTGAGTGTGATATCTCAGAGGCAAATGATAAACTATTTATTGTAACTGTCTTCCCTTGCTATTTATAAAGAATCTTAATCTTTAAGAACAATATAGATCAGAGGTTCTTAACCTTTTCCTTGTCATGGATCCCCTTGGCCATCTGGTGAAGTCTAAGAATCCTTTGTCAAATGAATGGTTTTAAATGCATAAAAGCACATCAGATTACAAAGTAAAGCAAATATGTTGAAATACAATTATTTTTTTTTTAAATCATGGATGCCTTAGGGTCTGTGGACCTCAGGTTAAGAACCCCTGACATAAATAAACAATATACACGGACTGGCTATACTGATCTTTGCAAAGGAATATGCTCCCTCAGAGGAAAATAGATCAGACTAGAACTAACTGAGAAAAAGGGAGGAGGGAGAAAAGGTTGTGGTGACAACTGCATATGCCTGAGGAGAGGGTAACGGTAAAGGGACCCCTACAACGGTCGACAAGGTTAAATTGTGCTTAGGGCAACTGCTGCTCTCTTTCAGTGGGCCTCACACTTAGTTTTCCTATTAATGGACAAGGTTTAGATTGTTGACATAACTTCCTGGTCACCTGAGTAAAACAACAGCAATGAGGGCCATTTAATGTTTTCTATAATAAACTTGGAGCTTTGTTTCAAAGATAGTATATATCTTTTTTTTTTTTTTAGTTTAGAAAAAGCCTCAGGGGTTCATCCTTTCTCTTCATTGTTAAAATATATAATTACCACCTGGAAGCCTGTCCCTACACCCCTCCAGCTCCATACTGCTGAGACCTCAGGTTCCCTTAGGTCTGCTATCCCTGAATTAGCCCATTCTGCCACCTTTCTGACCCTAGTACTGATAAAATTGGATCGATTTCAAGCTCCAAGTGATGCTGTATGCATATTTTTGTCCTGGACTCGGGATTTCTCCCATTTTCTTGGGAAATTCTCATGTGGCAACTCCTTCCACCAATGCCCACCAGCAACTTGTCAGTAATTTTAAGTCTCAGAGTCACTGAGAGTTTAGAGGATTTGCCACCTGGGTCAAAATCCTGCCTAAAGTACTTATCAACAGAGTGATTTTGAGTCACAGCCTCTCTGAGCCTCAGTTTTCTCATGTGTAAATTGTACATAATGGTACCTATGGCACTGGCTTGTTAGAATCAAGGTGAGGTCATACATGTAAAGTGCTTGGCAAAATTTAAAATACTGCTATAGAAATGTAAGCTTTTTCTTATTCCTTCTGACTCCAAGGCTGGTTCTCTCCCCACTATGCCATGCTATACAAAAGCCATAATTTATAATAAATTTGTTACTTTAATCACCTTTGAAAATGTGTCAGCGGCCTAAATTAACAAACAAATGTTAAGCAGCTAAACCACAATGATTTTTTTAATGATTAAGATTTTTATAGAAGGTATACACACATATAGAATGGTTATACTATATATATATGTATAGTAATATGCTACATATAAGTAATATAATATAGAATATATAAATACCATACCTACAGTATTTATACTATATTTGTAATATAACAAAGTATAATAAAATTATAGTATAACTATATATGCTATATATTATATGGAGAGAATAATATAACAATATTATACTATTATTTCTCTCTAATCTCCTTAAATAATCTCATAAAGTATTTCAATGGTTCCTTTAAGGGGTTTATGATCTCATTATTATGGTTACTTCCTTTGACAGAACAGATCACAACCTATCCGTGCCTTTTCTTTCCATAGAATTCTTGCCAAGGAGGATTTAAGCTCGAAGCCAGCTTCTGATAATTACTACATGTGTGACCTTAGTTTAACCTTAGTTTTTCTCATCTATAAAATAAGGAGGTTGTACAAATGGCCTTTGAGGTCCCTCTCAGCTCTAAATGTATGATGCTATGATCCTTCCACAGATCACGCATGGAGGATCTCCCCAAAGCGGCCTTCCTACAGGACCTTTCGTTTTGGGGAGGTATCGACAAAGCACCCCGGATGTCAGTTCGTTCCATCATTCTTCATTCTCACTACATCCCTGGCCTACTGCCATGTCTGTTCATTCTACTGCAATGGAGGGAGACCTTTCATGGTACTTCATACACACAAGTGATCATTGGTAGCATGCTCCAGTCCGCTTACAGCCCCAATCCTTTAAAATACCCCATGATTAAATAATGAACTGAAGTTTTATTTTAAGAATTTAAAAAACACCACAGCTGGACTAACAGACTTTCAAAGGTAAAGATGTGATTTATTCTGACGTTCCCAGAAGTAGGGTTCTTTAAAGTTAAGGTGTACGTTTGCACACTAACAGAACAGACACTGAACCTCCATGCCGTCTCTAAACATCACTATTGATATGCTTTCAGGGGAATGCAAACCACATTCCTATTTGTGAAATGAAGGGCAAAGAGGCCAAGAATGGAGATTTTTTTTTAAGTACTGCCTTGTAATTCTGTCCTAGTTGCTATATGATAATACACTGCTGCTGATTCTCCTGGACTCAAAATCTTGAGCTAAAAAGGCCTTCAAGATAATAAGGGCTTACACTGAGAGATTTAAGGTTCGCAAGGATTTTACATACATTATCTTCTTTGATATTCTTTCAATTTCTCATTTTTACAAACGAGGAAAAAAGGACTCAGAGAGAGAAGTATCTGACCCCAGGTCACGCAGCAAGTATGAGTGCCAGAAGCATGACCAGAATCCAGGTCTCCTGATCCTCTTTCTAGGGCTGGTACCATTTCTAAGGGCAAAGAGTTCATGCAAACTTGTTAGTTTCCATTACTAAAGAGAAACAATGTGGAACCATCATGAAATAGTCATCTAAAACTTAATACAAATGTAAAAAAACACCCCAAATTTAGAAGCTAATAATGTTAAGAGCAGACAGGTTTGCTACAAATGCCATGGCAAAATAAAGGAAGGATCAATGATTTCCTCAGCAAGGCACTACAAATGGGAGACTTTCCTTCTACCCCCTCAAGCTGGAAACCATCTATTACTTAGCCAGTTAAGTCCTAGGCACAGAGAAATGAAAGATAGGCCAGTGGCCACAAAGCTAGCACGTATCAGAGGTGGAATTTGACCACCATGCCAGGCCTCTACCAGCTAGATCTAGGCCTGTATACATTAGACCAAAGCTGGGGAACCTGCAGCCTCGAGGCCAGACGTGGCCCTCTAGGTCCTCACATGCAGCCCTTTGACTGAATCCAAAATGAACACAAATCCAAATCTGGTACCATGCAAGAATACTTTGCTTTAATCAATTTCTATGACTTTAATCTGTAATGGTATAATAATAATAATAATAATAATAATAATAATAATGATAATGGTAATAACAACACTATTGTTTTTTCTGGGCATATTATTTCATAGAGAACTCATGGTGAGGAAATGGTCTGCCAATACAGATCAGCAACTGTTTGGGGACTTAGTCTTACATTTCTGTAAAAATTTAATGAGTGTTAAACTTACAAATGTGACGGCTCAAACATATTTAAGAAATTGGGCTATAAAAAGATACAGTTAATATTTTATGCTAAAGGAATTATCTCTCCCCTGTAGACCATTTGTCATGTGAGATGGATTGGACTCATTATATTCATTTTTAAAACTGGTTTGAGAAATACTTTATCTCTGACTTACAAGTTATCCATTAAATTAATGCCCACTAATCTTTTATCCCATGATTTTTAAGAATGAGTTTTAGCAGTCATACAAATGCAACGATGCCACATGTTTGACAACTCCTTTTCTGGGTGTCTTGAATTCTGGGCTTCTGATGTTACATGACCACTGCTGCATCTTTGGTCTTCAGCTCCCTAAGGCCACTGCTGGCATAGTGAGAGGTGGGCAGAAGATGAAGTAGGTTAGGTTGACTGAGGGCAAGGACTGTTATGTCTTTATCTCCCTAAAGTCTTGCTCAAATAAGCCCTTAAGAAATGTTTGTATAGTACATGCCAGGCACATAGGATATAGAGCTATCTCTGGAAGAGACCTCTGAGGCCATGTAGCCAATTTTGTAGATGAGGAAACTAAGGAACAGGGAAGTTAAATGATTTGCCCATGGCCACACGAATAGTGGGTTTAATAAATTCTGTTGATTGAGTGATTGACTGAAATGAATCGATGTATATCATGGATTATCTGTTTTTAATAATGTGACCTCAAGTAAGTCACTTTTTCTCTTTGGGATTCATTCAGTTTCCTCAACTACAATTTGTGGAGGTTGGACTGTGTAATCTAATGTCTCTTCCAGCTATAATATGCTCTGATTTTATTAAATGTAGTCGTAACAATGTTGGCATGCTAAGTAAGAGAGGTCTGGTTAAGCCGGAGCGTATAAAAACTCCTATTCTTCAGCTACTCCTGCATGCGTGCAAACCAATTTTAGTTTGTTTGTTTGTTTCGTCTTGTTTCTTCAAAGGATGAATTCTGGCAAAAAGGATTTTCCTCTCATTCTATGTGAGGCTGAGTAATGGGTCTCACTGAATTTTTCACTTTCCAACTGGTTACCATGCCCTTCTTTGATAATTAATCTAATAGCTATCTGAAAATGGGCTTTGTGATTATTTTTTAAAATCTATCTAACATTTATTTCAACTGAAAGGTGTAGACTCATACACTTTCCTGATTCCCCATGACTAGGGCCCTTTGTAGCACAACTCCCTGTACTGAATACCTTGTATTCATGTTGTATAAATTCTATATACACTTATATATATATACACATACATACATACATACACAGGCAGCATGAACTAATGAATAAAGAGCTCACTTCAGAACACTTGGGATCATATACCTGCCTGGTGACACTGGGCAAGATACTTAATAATAATAGCTAACATTTATATGTGCCTACTAGGTGGCACAGTGGATAGAGTGCTAGGCCTGGAGTCAGGAAGTCTCATCTTCATGAGTTCAAATCCAGCCTCAGACACTTCCTGGCTGTGTGACCTTGGGCAAGTCACTTAACTCTGTTTGCCTCAGTTTCTTCATCTGTAAAAGGAGTTAGAGAAGCAAATGGCAAACTGCTCTAGTATCTTTGCCAAGAAAACCCCAAATGGGGTTTTATTCCAATGAAGAGTTGGACTAAACAGAAAAAAAAAAATTATATAGCACCTATTATGTTCCAGATGCTTTGCTAAGCACTTTACAAACATTATCTCACTTGATCCTCACAACAACGCTGGGAAGCAGGTACTATTATTATCCTCATTTTACAGAAACTGAGGCAAACAGAGGTTAAGTGACTTGCCCAGGGTCATACAACCAGGAAGCATCTGAGGCCAGATTTGAACTTAGGTCTTCCTGACTCCAGGCCTGGCACTCTATCCACAGCACCACCTACCTGCCCTAACTAAGCTCTAGTTACTGCTAGTTATTAAGAATTGCTAGTTTATTTGGAGCAGGACCCCATGAGCTATGTTTCTCCTGGGGGATGCTTATTTAAGGAAGTAAACAGTCCTGAATAATTGAAATAAACGCAAGAGATGATACTGTTGGTAAAAAAAACTATTCCGTAAGCTTCTTTGAGATTACAAACTCCTTGGGGATGGGGAGGTGTCTTTGTCTTCTGCGTAAGGCAACCTCAGGCAAATCACTTCCTGTCTTTGGGATTAACTCAGTTTTCTCATCTCCAAAATGTAGAGGTTGGACTCTAATTTCCCTTCCTGATCTAGCAGTTTATGATTTTACCTTCTCCTCTACCACTAACACCAGTGATACCAATGTTCATAGGGCACAAAACACATGCACAGACACATACAAATGCTTAATATTTACCGACTAGACCAGAAATAGTACTGAGGACACTATTAGATGTTCATGTTGTAACTGGTTAACTGGTAAAAGCAGGGGGGCTAATGATGTACCATTGTGCTAAATGAGGTCAGGTGTCCATATACATCTGTCCCTGTCCTGAAATTCCTTTATTTAGCTAAAAACAAGATGTTTCCCACTTGAAAATCTGAAGTGTAGAAACATGGCTCTAGTCATCTCAAAGGTAATATGCAAATAGGCTATTTCTTTCTAACACCCAACATTCTTAAATACCAAAAGCTTTTCACAGTGAACTCTAAGTAATACAGAACCTAGAGGTCAAATAATCATTTTTTTTAGCAGAATGATTAAACTACTACAAAGGGTTTAATTATTATTTTTTGAAAAATATCTGAATTTCACAAACACCAAATAAAATGAGTATTTCCATATACATATTAACCCTCCCCAACCACACACACATAAATAGATTGCAGATGAAACTAGGAAATTCTCTTATAGATATCTTTTTTTTTTAAAGATACATAATAAATTCAACATGTAACTTTCAAGGTTGTCCTGTTTGTAGTTTTTTTTCTGGCCTTCTAAAGGATTTATTTTTAAAAACAAACAAAACAATTTCGAGGGCATGGCCAAGAGCCCAGTATATACCACCGTGCTCAAAGAGTTGTTGTGAGGAAATCACTTTACAAACCTGAAAATAACACATAGATGTTATTCATCCCAATCCCAATGCCTTCTATAGCTATGGTACTGTAGAATGGTAACTGACTTTCAGGATGGTTACTTTTAATAAATAAGTTGGTAAAATACCTTCTGAAACACAGGATCCTATGATTTATAGAAGGAAGGGGCTTTAGAGGACATTTTATCTAACTTCTCATTTTACAAATAAGGAAACTGAGGTCCATAAAGGTTAGTGGAAGATTAAGTTACATTCAACATATTTTAAATTTTAAACAGATTTTATTCCAATTCTCTAAAAATTGGTAATTCATTTAGAGTAGGAAACTATGTATTGTTAGCCAAAATATTAACCATAACACCCTATCCCTCTATCAGATTGAACAGAAGGGAGTTTGCTGTGACAAATAAAACACTGCATTTTGGACCATGTCCAGGTTTAAAATAAGGGGAGAAACTGATTACTATAGGTCGTGCTTCAAGACTCAAATGAGACTGTATTTTAATAAAGTTACAGAAAATCTTGATGCAAATAAAGCAAAGATAGTAATTTTCCTAAGGCTGCAGATTGGTAGGATGGAACAACTGGAAAACACAGTTTACTGCTGACAATAGAGTATTAACTCCATACAGATAAAGATTTTTCTGGAGAAGTAAATGAGGACAACGGGCACCCTCAAGCAGCTTTTCCCCTTTTCTTCCATTTCTTGTATATGGTATCTAACAATCTACACAAGGCACTTATCAGTAAGCACTAATTTAAAATTAACAATAAACCCATATACGGCATGTATTTATACAGTACTTTTTTTTGAAACAACAGTTTTCCTTTTGGGCCTATATTTGTTAAGTGGGCGGTATTTTAAAACTGCATGGCACACCAGCTTATCGGCTTTGCATGGAAAGGGTAAGAGGAAATTATACGGGAGAGGTGTCTAAGGTGTTTGGAGATGGGGGATTTTCAGAGAGGAAAGAAAGCACAGGAGCAGAAGTCAGTCTCACATCTATAGTCACTATGTACTGAGTGATAAGTAGAGATACAAAAGCCAAGAGAAAAACAAAAGCAAAAACCAGGCAAAATAAAAACCTTATAAAATTTTAGAGATAGTATTTGTATGCTTTTGAACATATAAGTGCTATTATAGATACAAGTATGAGAAGCAGAACCTGCAAATGACATATAGCATGTGAGATACTAGCCTTTCATGAGGTATGTAAATCACTGTTGATAAGAAAATTGTAGTTTTGTAGTACCAACTTCTTCAAGCCCCCTACACTACCATCAATATATATACCAACTTCACTAAAATATATTGCAACCTCTTTAAGAGCAGCCATCAGGGGCTTTCTTATGATTTCTTTTGAATCGGTACCCCAGCAGCATCAAAAACATAGATGCCTAATAAATATCTCTTTGATTATTGTTGTTGGAGTTGTTTGTCCTCTGTTTTCAAAGAGGACCAATGATACCACAGGGTAATGTCTTGACTTGTGCATGAACTGGGTTTAAGTGAAGCAGAGTTGTACAAAGTTGTTAGCCTCACTCTCTCTTCCAAGTCCAGGGGCAAGACGAAAGTCAACACAAATGGCAATGGCCTGAGATGCAATGGGTGACCTTGCCATCTTCAATGTCTGACCAAGCTCTGCTTCAGCTGCCTTCAAGGCCACTGGAACAATTTGTTCTCATTTGCCTATTTTGCTGGGGGAAGTATTCACATGCTTAGGGTAGACATCCCTCTAATTCACCAATGAGTTTGAGACCCCTGGATCGCCCTCAACCTGGTTTAGACTGTATGCCAAGAGGGTTTACTGGGGTGTGACTGCTGTGCATGCTACAGCTTCTTGGAGCCACGGTGAGAGCGAAGTGCCAGGTAGACACCAAAGGTCAATGAGCAGCCCTGAAAAGGGCTTGGCAAGCCCTCACACTAGAGGTGCTAGTCCTCCTTGAACACTCTCTACACTCCTTTCTACGTGATTAATCAATTACTGTAGACTGTATAACAGCTATGAGGGTTAGAATGTGCTTCAAGATCTTATATGTAACTATATAACTTATACATGTGTATGTATTCTTGAAGCATGTTCTAAATATATATACACACATATACATACACATGTATATATACAAATACACATGGGTACATACTCTCTCTCCATATATACATATACATATGTGTATATGTGTGTATATACACACACACCTCTACACATACACATACAACTCTATGTGACATAGACGCCTACATTTATACTCTCATATCCAGACTTGGGGTCTACTTTTTCCCAAGAGTTGTAATGCCACATGTAGAAACAACTTGGGTTTTAGAACTTTATCAATTAGATATTTACATCTATCACACCTTGGTCAGCACATTGCTCCATATGGATTAGCACTGGGACCCAAGGCCCATTTCTTACTCAACTATCTTTACAGGTAGGAATCACCTGCCTATGTCTGCCCCTAAAATCTTCTCTCTACACCCCAACAGAATCAGTTCCAACTCAAATGTCCTTCCTTCCATTCACCTCCTTAGTCTTCTTTTTGTTTGGTTGGTTTCTGGGGTTTTTTTGCGAGGCAACTGGGGTTAAGTGACTTGCCCAGGGCCACACAACTAGTATGTCTCAAATGTCTGAGGCCAGATTTGAACTCAGGTCCTCGCGACTCCAGGGCCGGTGCTCTATCCACTGCATCACCTCACTGTCTCACCTCTTTAGTCTTTAAAACCTATCCAAACACTCAGTAACTTTTCCATCCTCTGTTCTCTCTCCAGCTCTCCATTCAGCCTCACTCACTCAATAACTACTCTGTCCTGACCCCATCATGAACACCGGGGAAGAACCATCCAAGGCAAATTACATCAGGGTCAAACAGCTCGGGGGTAAACTACCAAAAGTAGCACATACTATTAACCGTTACCTTCACCATGATTAAGCCTTTGGGATGGGGGTTTAGGGTGTTGGTAGGACAATGCCTGATACCTCAAAACAAAACGTTACCCTTCAAAAAACGGCAGAGTGGATTTTGAACAGTTGTCTGGGGCTTCTTTATATGGCTGTCTATCTTCCCCTGGGACTCTGAATATTAATTCCTTGTCCTTCATTCACTAAAGTCCTGTTCTGATGACTCCTAATCTGCAGGCAATTCATCCTCCTACAAGTGAGTCTGTCTCACTGGAGATCTTTAAATGGAATTTATTACTTGACAGTAATTCTGTAGACAAAATTCTTATGCCAGGTATAGGTTGGATTAACCTAGAAGTCCTTCCAAGTCTGAGACTCTCTGATTCTATAATTTTGACATTCTAGAGAATATAAGGCTATTTTTCACATATATTGTTCAGTTTGTATTTTTATATAAAGTATCATTTTCTTTTTTGGAGGCAATCGGTGTTAAGTGACTTGCCCAGGGTCACACAGCTAAGAAGTACCTGGGGCTGGATTCGAACTCAGGTCCTCCTGACTCCAGGGCCAGTACCCTATGCACTGCACCACCTAGCTGTCCCATAAAATATCACTTCCCAAAAACTATAACTATGTCTGATTCTACTATATGAACTATCTCAAGCAAATATTTTATCTAATGAAAAGACCTTATCTTATGGCTTGGAGTCAGAGGAATGAGGTTCAAATCTTAGCTTAACTATTTGCTCCCTGGGCAAGGCCCTTGAGGCTTCCCTCTCCTCATCTGTAAGATGGAGGGGCTGGCTAGATGATACCTGATGGTCCACTGATCCTATGACCCTCTGGTGACCAGGCACTCCACTGACTGAGGCGCTATGGCCTGATAAATAGTATTATAATTCTTTCTCTGATCTTATCTGTTACAGGGAATAAGTTGTCTGACTCTTCTCACTGATTTCCCCTCCCTACCCACACATGCACCCACACACTGATACACACAGAAATAATACTGAAATAAGTCTATTCAAAAAACAACTGGGCTTCTTTCTGGTGTGAATCAAGAATACATTCCTACTTCACTCAAACCTCACATTTTTCACTCACCTGTCAGTAATGTTCTTCCTATCTTTATGCATAGCATCCCTTCTTAGGATTTTAAGACAGGATATACACACTCTCTCCTTTGACAATCTCATTCACTCTCAAGGCTTCACTTATCACCCCTTTTTTTTGCAGAGGATTTATAGATTTCACTAGCTCTAGAGTTATATCTCTGTCTGGATGCCCCACTGACACCTTTGGAAGGGGACATTTAAACAATATCCCTTCATTTTGCAGATGAGGAAACTAAATCAAAGAAAATTTTAGTGACTTGCAAATCACACAGGTTAGGAAGTGGCAAAGCTAGTGATAGAATCCTGGTCTTCTGTCTCCAAATCTAACACTCTTCCCGCTCCAGTGCCCTCCCTCTCCAAAGTCTGATTTGACAAGGTTGGATTCTGTTGGACCTTCTGAAATAGTATAGGGATGAAAGGAAGGGGACACCAACTAGTTATAGTGCTTTTGTTCAGCACCTAATCATTGAAGCAGTGCTCTAAGCTGCCATCTTTCTTTCCGCAACAAATAAAGTCAAGAGTACTGCCTGAGGCTGGGGATTGGAGGTGGAGAGGGATGGGACATGGGTAGTAGAGATAAATCTCCTTCAAGGATCTTGGAGGTTTATGGTATCTGTACGTCTAAATCATTTAAAAAAAAAAAAGGATCTTGGATTTTTCATCATTCTCTCTCTCTCTCTCTTTCTCTCTCTGTCTCTCTGTTGCTATCTCTGTCTCCCTCTCTCCTTTCTTTCTCTCTCACTCTTTCTCTCCCCTCTCCCACATCTCTCTCTATCCCTCCTTCCCTTCCACCCCCTATCTCTCTCCCCACCCACCCACCCTGGTTATGAACCATAAAGTCTATATAGTTAACCCAATGAGAAGTTGAGCATACTAGTGATTTATCATTTTCTTCACAAAAACATGCACATATTTGGCATATCTTCCAACAATTCAATTCAACAAGTTTTCATTAAGTACTTGCTATGTGCAAGACACTGTATTAGGAAGTAGTGATATAAAAACACACATGAACATACGTGTTCTACTAGAGGTGGAGGCAAAAAGTACACAAACAAGAAAATGCAAGATGTTAATGAAGTAAATGCAAATTAATTGGGGGGAGGGCACTGTAAACTGGGGGGATCATGAAAGGCCAAGTGGCACTTCAGGTGAACCTTGAAGGCAGCTATTAGTTCAAAGAGGTGGAGGAAAGGAATAGGGTCAAGAAGGGGAGTGTCCTGTAAGGATGGAATGTAGCATGCATGAGTGCAAGTAATGTTAATTCAAACTAGAAAAAGGGAATCTCAAATATTAGAGCTAGAAGGGGGCTTAGCAACCATCTAGTATCACCCATACCTGAAAGGAATTCTTACTACAAGACACTTGATCAATGGCCATCTAGCCTCTGCTGAAAGTTCATTACTGGTTAGATCCACTGTGTGAAGGGTCTTAAAAGTCAAACAGAATTTATATTTCATACGAGGGACAATAAGGGAGTCACTGAAGCTTCAGTCAATTACCTTATGATTCTAACACTATCCCTGTGACTCCCATCACCAAAACACCCCTTCCTGAGCCCCTAATGTGTTATCTTCCCCCATTAGAATATAAGCTTCTTGAGGGTAGGAATTGTCTTGCTTTTGTATCTGTAGTCCTAGTACTTAGCGCAATGGCTGGCACACAGGAAGTGTTTGATAAATGGTTTTTCATTCATTCATTCATTCATTGCTATGCTGGAGAATGACTTGGTCACACATGCTTTAAAAATATCAACTTGGCAACTGTGTGAAGCAGTGACATCAAACTCAAATAGAAACAGAGCCACTAAACTGTACACAAGGATCCCTGCTGTGGCATATTGACATATGAAAACCATATATTAACATTATCTATGTTCTATTATATTTTTATTTATTTATTTTTTTGTATTTGTTTTCTTTTTATTGTTGTTGTTTTGGTGAGGCAATTGGGGTTAAGTGACTTGCTCAGGGTCACACAGCTAGTAAGTATTATTGTGCCTAAGGCTGGATTTGAACTCAGGTCCTCCTGACTCCAGAGCCAGTGCTCTATCCACTGTGCCACTTAGCTGCCCCTTGTATTTTTATTTTGTTAAATATTTATCTAAGACTTTAATTTTAATCTGGTTCAGACCCCTTCAGGAATGTGGCAGACTTCAGGCTACACGTTTGACACCTCTGGTGTGGAGGCATTGGTGAAAGGAAACCTTGGAAATAGGGAGGTTATTTAAGAGACTATTATAATCATTTAAGCAAAAGGTGATTCAGGCCTGAAGGAGGGTGGTTGTTGCATGAGTGGAGAGAAACAGACAGAGGCAAGAGATGGTGTGAAAGCAGAAGTGACAAGATGTGGCAACTGATGAGATATGGCGGGTAAGGGCAGAGTCAAGATTGATTCTGAGGTTGGGAACCCTACCTCAATCTCTCAATCCTAGGAGGCAGGTGGTGCTCTTGATAGCAAGAAGTAAACTAGAAAGAGAGATAGACTGCTTGCACTTTTTTTCTTCTCTATACGCCATTGTGATTTTACCAGTTCTGTGCAGATGGTTCCTAAATCTACAAATGCAGCTCTCTTCACTCTTCTGAGATCCAGACCTGCATCACTTACTGCCTTCTGGACATCTCTACTTGGATGTCCCACTGGACTCAATTTGACTTTATATCATTTGATCAGTTTAATCCAAGTAATCCACTCCATTATTTTTTTTCCAAAAACTCAGACAATGACAAAGCCAAACCTTTAGCTACTATTATGCAAGAATGGAAGAATGAGTATCCAAAATGGAGTTCATAATAATAATCACTGACATTTACATAGCGATTTAGTTTGCAGATTCCTTTACAATCATTCCCTCCTTTGGGCCTCACTGTGCCCTGTAAGGTGGGCATAGAAAGGTTCATTATCCCAATTTTACCAGCAAAGAAACTAAGGCTCACAGATGGGCAGAGTGACCTGCCCCTCAGCCACATAGCTATGTGAGTCTACGCCTTCCTGACTCCAAATCCAGCTCTCTCTCCACTCTCGTGCTGCCCATCCATAGATTCATAGAACAGAGAAAGAGAGACAAGGCCTATGCTTTCACTGGTATAGGGAACTCCCAGGTGTAGAAATTCCTGTCCCCATGCAGGTTGGCACCTTCCTGAAACTTGTAGTCTTCCATATTTTCCTGAAGTGACTTGCCAAGGTCACATAGACAGTATGTGTCAGAAGCCAGACTTCAATCCAAGTCTTCCTAGATTTGAGGCCCACTCCCTATCCACTTTGCCATGCTACCTGTCACAGAATATCGATCCCTCATCCTTTCTGAGAAGTGGCTTGTTCTTTGCAACTCAGTCCTAACTCTTTCCTTCATAAAGTCAACTAGCAATTTTCAAGAGAGCAACACTCATGACACTAATGTAGATGGCGAGTTTATATTGGCTGCATGAAGCAAAGAAGACAGAGAGGAAGACCTCAGCTGGGATTTTGTTTATTACAGGTTTAAAAAAAAACCCACTTTGGATTTGTCACTTAAAAGCATACATTAAAGCAGTAAGAAATACAACTGGAATTAGGGCCAGTGGAGTTTAGTGATTCTGCTTTGCAAAACCAAGTGAAACTTATGAAGTTTCCATTAGGAAAAGTACATTTTAAATATTATCTTTTTCTTCGGTTTTATCAGCAGGTTTGCATTTATGTAACAGATCTCTAAACAGGCAATGTCAGACCTTCTCCTGGCACCTCCCACTCGCCTCCTGCAACACATCACCTCAGGAGAGATCCAAGGGCAGTTTCTAGTCCCATTCGCTTTGGAAGATATGAAAGAGGAGAAGCAAACTCATGGCTCTTTATCTGCCAGCTGCAAGGTCTTTTTCAGATTTTAAATCCCAGTTGTTTGTGTTCTAAATTTTTTATCTGCACATTTGTGCTGTGTGGTCTACCATGAAGGCCATTTTTTCCCCCAAAATAAATGTATAATCCTTTGGAGATAAACATCTAAAAGTCAACAGACAAAATTTTACTCAAGGCCCTTTCACAGACAAGGACAAAGTCTGCCAACTGATGAATAAGGTCCCAGCCCACACATTACTGGTGACCAGAAAAGCGCAATGGAGCTAACCTTTGAAATTAAAATACAGGCTGCCATTTCTCCCATCTATATTGGAGATCAGTCTCCTTTTTTCCTCTCCTGTATTTCTTCCCAGAGGACAGAATCACAAGCCCACTTTCAGAGTGCTTGAGGACCTTCATTTTGTTCCCAGTAAAAATCTATCTCTTCTGACTTTTAAAGCCCTTACTAACCCAGCCCCTTCCTACCTTCCCAGTCTGCTCACAATTCATTGCCCTCCATGTACTCTATAATCCAGTGACACTGCTTTCCTCGCCATTTCTTTCCATCAAGACATTTCATCTCTCAACTTGGGGCATTTTCCCTGGCTGTCCCCCATGCCTGGAATGTTCTCGTTCCTTATCTCTGCCTCTTTGCAAGTCTCACCTTCTGCAAGAAGTGCCTTCTCTTTGAGGTTACCTCCAATTCATTACATACATATGCATGATATGTATATATATGTACACATATATACATGTATATGTATATACATATATGTGCAGGGGGGAGACAGAGACACACAGAGACAGAGAGGGAGATGAAAGAGAGAGTGAGAGACAGAGAGAGATTGTACATAGTTGCTTGCATCTTGTTTCCCCCATTGGACTGTGGATTTCTTGAGAACAGGGATTGTTTCTCACTTTTCTTTGGTATCCCCAGTGCTTAGCCCAGTGCCTAATACTGATTGGCTTCCATACAAATAGCTGCAGGTAGTGTTTTTTCTACTCTCTTTCTCCCCAGGGGGAAATATTCTTCCCTGAAGATCAGGGGTCTTCTTCAGATTTTTCTTTCTTTCATAGTGATAGCCAACAGTCCAATTTGAAAAGATGACAGTCAGACTGTAATGGAAATCATCGCCTTGAGTCAGAGAAAGACAGCCTAGGATCAAACACTCATGGTATTTCTAATTTGGGAGCAGCATCCTCATTTGACAATGAGCAGGCAGGCACATCATAATCTACTGAAGAGTTTTCCAAAAAATTTCAACGTACCTTGAAGCAGTAAATCTGAGAGTCATTGTGGCCTAGTGAATAAAGAGTTGGCCTCAGAGTCAGGAAGACCTGGGTTCAATCCCATTTCTGAGACTTGAAGACATAATAGCTCCTTACCTCTGGACAAGTCACTCTAATTCTTGGTACCCAAAACAATTCTCTAAGACTGTAAATTGAAGAGAACATGCTGAACCGCTTTGGGAGAGGAAGTTTCCTCATAAGAAGGTAGTCCTCATGGTTGGAGTAATGATTGACCAAAACATTATAAGAAACACTCACAGACTCAAAGAGGAGCCTTCATCATGTCATGGAGAGTCTCTATGGAGGATTCATGGAAGTATGTTAATGTTAAGAGTACCCACACAGATGAAATGCTACAACTACCCCATAGCCGATGCTTACTACCTGTGACCTTAGGCAAATCACTTAACCTTTCTGGGTCTCAGTTTCCTCATCTGTAAGACGGAGGGGGTGAACTAGATGGTTTCTGAGGTCCCCTTCAGTTCTAGAGATCTATGGTCCTATGATCCTATGATATATCTAAATAGCACATAGCTCATCAGTTCTTGCAACACTCTTTGACATAGTAAGTGAATGATATTGCTAAAATTCTCCTCTATGTTACTGATTGGAATACACATCTTGAGTGACTATATCAACTCAATTATTTTTTTTTTGTTTTTAGGCAATTGGGGTTAAGTAACTTGCCCAGGGTCACACAGCTATTAAGTGTCAAGTGTTTGGTCTGAGGCCGGATTTGAACTCGGGTTCTCCTGAATTCAGGGCCGGTGCTCTATCCACTGCACCACCTAGCTGCCCCAACTCAATTACTGAGGTACAGAATTACAGGATCTCAGAGGTGGATGTTAATTCTGGGGCCATAAAAGTTCAATTTATATATGAGTAGAAATCCCTTCTGCATGGTCAAGCTATTAGCCAGCATTTTTTAAGCACCTACTATTCTCTAGGCCCTGCACTAAGGGGGAAGAGGAGAGGAAAGGAATAGCACCTACTGTGCATAGGCACCATGCTAAGCGTTTTACAAATATTATTGTATTTAATTCTTACAAGAATTCTGCAAGGTGGGTGATATTATTACCCCTACTTTACAATTGAGGAAACTGAGGCAGGACAATAAGTGACTTTTCCAGGATGACAGAGCTTGTAAGTGTCTGAGGCTGGATTTGGTCAAGGTATACAGTGTTCTCTTTTTTCCCAACTTTGTATTACTTCATAATACATACACACATACACGTGGGATGAGATGATCAAAGAGATCAGAATTTGATCAATAGAAAACAATTCTTACTTTTATATGTATACCTTTTATCAGAAGTAGCTTCAAATTTATATTTAAATATTTTTGTTACTGTCCCAGTCCACTCCAGAAGTTTGGGGACCTAGAGGAGGTTTCACCAAAGAATGAGATGGATCAGTAATGCATAAAGCATATCAGAACTTAAGCAAGGTCCAAGGCATAAATGAGATGACCAAGAGTGGAAACATGGAGGGGCAGGAACAACAAGGTGAGATACAACAGAGAAGATGCTGGACCCCTACGTGGGATGGTTGTCAGGCCATGGCAAGAAGGGAAAGAGAGACCAGTGACGGTCTTGAGAGGCTGCCCCAGACTTGACATACTCAACTTAACCAGCTTTCTATCACTCCTCTCAATTAATGTATGAAACAGCTGTGTTTCTATCTTCACATGAGGGCACCTCACTAGGAAAAGGTGAGGGCTCTGGGTTTTATAGGGAAGGGGAAGCAGGTTCTTGCTGAGATGTCTTAATGGTTTCCCATCTTTGATGTCATAGTCAGAGAGATGCTAGGGACTGGTCTGTTACTCTGGGACTATGCAAGCCCAAGGCACAGAAGTTTCTTGAATGGGATGTGGAAGTCTTCAGCAAAATGCAAGGTGAGAGTGGCAGCCAGAAGGAAGGTGTAGGCCCAGAGCAGAGGAAGACTGCTGCAAAAAGTTACCAGGGGGCTCAAAGAAGCCAAGAAAAGAGAGAAGGGTTTTTTGGAGTATTAATTATACAAAGTTAAATTTTCAATAAAATTTCTAATAAAAATTTATTTTAAAAATTATAACTAAAAAAAAATTTCATCAGGCAAGGCCTTGTCTTGGACTATTATGAATGTCAATTGTGGTCTAGTCAAGAGGGATCTCATTACATAATGTCATATACAAAGCAAAAAAAAAAGTATATCATCAAAGAAAATCCCCAAATTGCAGTGTTTAGACCAGGGGTGGGGACCTGTGACCTCAAGGCCACATGTGGCCCTCTAGATCCTCAAGTGCAGCCCTTTGACTGAATCCAAGCTTCCAACTCCCAATTTACAGAGATGGTCCAACTCTGCAGTATAAGCAGAAATTTGCCCACCGGCCAATTGATTCTTCGTGTGAATTTAAATCTCTGAAAGACTGATGGTCCTGATGAAAAACATGCTTTCAATAATCTCACAAGTCCACTGAATGGCTTAATTAGTCTATGGTCCCCTGATCAGTCCAAGACCAAGTACAGCGGAACTGACACCTCCACCGTTTTGGAAATGATGCATCTCTTCACGTAACCTCTAATGACATTAGATTTTTGTCTGCAGGGTAATACTGTTGAATTAGCGTGAACTTGCAGTCTGCTAAAACTGCCAGACAGTGGCACAAGAATCTCGCTATAGCTGCCCCATCTTGTGTTTATGAAGCTGGTTTTTAAAACTCAAATATACAACTCTACATTCACCCCTACTGCATTTCATCTTATTAGACTTGTCCTATTGCTCTATCAAGTTGGGATCTATTGATATCCTGACTCTGTCATCCCATACATTAACTGTCCCCACTGACTTTATGTCATCAGCCAAAGTGGTAAGCATACCTTCTATGATTTCATTTAAGCCACCAATAAAAATGTTTATGACTCCACTAGATACCTCCTTCCAAATCAATACAGCTCCATTAAAAATCCTGAAAACAGGTTTTCTACAACTCATCATAATGAACATGCACGTTAACTGCAATTTTACAGAGATTTTCCAGACTGTGGGGTACCACTCCCCTAACCCCTGCAATATGGAAAGGATAACTGTATTCCTTATCTCCAAAGAACCTATATTCTACTTAGGGAAGGAGGAAAGTCTTATTTTTATATTACTCATTTAAGTATTAGTTTTCATTACATTCTCCAGATTTCAATAGACTGAAATTCATTAAGTTATAACTCACTTGTGGAAATCTGTCCAATGTATCCTACTCAGATTTGGAAAATAATTTGGAGGGCTCCATTTTAAAGACTTTAACACTTACCAAGTGTATAAGCAGCTCTGGCATCTCTTCCAGATTTCAGTCATGAAACGTCAAGTCTATTTGGCTGTCTTGCTATCCTCAAACTTGACGTGTCTAAAGTCAACCTGATCGAGATCTCCCCCCCCCGCCAATGAGCTCCCTCTCCTGCTTAGCAATTTCTGTTAATGGTATATTCCTCCCCTGTTCCCCAAGTTCAGAATCTCAACAGTTCTCTCTGGCTCCTCTGACTCCCTGGAGCCCTATATCCTTATATATTATGGATAATACTCAAAGTTCGAAAAGCTAAAAACAGAAATGCTTTTAGCTCACTATTATTAATAATGGCTAAAGAAAACAGAGTGCAAAATGTTACTATGAGTAACACCCAGGATACCAGTTCAGGTTTACACGGTCCTCTTCTCAAGTCCCCTACCCCCTTATCATATTGGGGATCTTACCCTGCCAAGCCTCAGCCTTGGAGCATTCCCACCATCTCCTGCCTTCCTTCCTTTACCTGCTGCTGAACAAAGCTGGGGAAAATAATAAAACCATGCTCACTGGGTCTACTACAAAGTTGTATTCCGTAACTGGGTCCTCACTATAGCAAAGCAATACTTTTGCACTTCCTGCATTAACTCACTGCCCCAGGCATCACAGAAGTTTGTCCAAACCTTTTCATCTCCCAATCTCTCATAGTTTCCTCTCCCCCTACCCTTTTAGCTGAGAACTTTGCCTCATATTTTACTGAGAAAAAAAATTGATACCATTTGCCAACAGCTCCCTCTTTCTCCCCTCCTTTTCCTCACCTCATCCAGATGTCTTCCGTCACCATCTCCTCCTTCACAGAATGAGGTGGCCCTTCTCTTGCCATGTAAAGCCCTCTACGTGCACACGTGATCCCATTCCTTCCCATATTCTCTGAAAGATTGCCTCCTCCAACACCCCCACTCTCTTCTTTATCTTCTGTCTCTCCTTGGCTACTGGCTGCCTCAAAAAACCCTCCCTTCATCTGCCCATCCCTGCTGGCTGATGTCCCACATCTCTCCTTTTTATGGCTAAACTCCCTGAGAAGGCCATTTACAAGAGGTAATTCTGCTTTCTTTCCTCTAGCCCTCTTAACTCTCTGCAGTCTGGCTTCCACCTTCATCCATTATTCAACTCCAATCACTTTCTCCAAAGTTACCAGTGATCTCTTAATTGCCAAATCTAATGATCTTTTCTCAGTCCTCATCCTTCTTGATATCTCTGCAGACTTTGACACTGTCAATAACCTTCTCTTTGATATTCTCTTCTCTTTAGGTTTTCATGACACTACTCATTTCTGGTTCTCTTCCTACCTATCCTGTTCCTTGTCAATCACCTTTGCTGAATCTTCATTCAGGTCATGCCCAATAACTGTGAGCATGACATTCCCCCAGGACTCTGGTCTGGGCCCTCTTCTCTTCTTTTTTCTTTCTTTTCCTCTCCTCTCCTCTCTTCTTCTCTTCTTACTTTATACTATTTAATTTGATGATCCTATCAGCTCCTATGGATTCCATCATCTCTAATTTGGTGATTTTCAAATCTACTTATCCACCTCTATTCTCTCTCCTGACCTCCAGTCTTATATCTCCAATTGCCTACTGGGCATTTCAAATTGAATGCCCAAAGACATCTTAAAATCAACATGCACAAAAATGAACTCATTATTTGGTTTGTTTTTTGTTTTTCTGGTGAGGCAATCGGGGGTTAAGCGACTTGCCCAAGGTCACACAGCTAGTAAGTATTATTGTGCCTAAGGCTGGATTTGAACTCAGGTCCTCCTGACTCCAGAGCCAGTGCTCTATCCACTGTGCCACTTAGCTGCCCCTGAACTCATTACTGCCCTGCCCTGAACCATGCTTTCTCTCTAAATTCCCTCTTACTGTTGAGGGTACTGCCATCCTCCCAGTCACCTAGACTACAATTTAGGCATCATCCTTAACTCCTCACTCTTTCTCTTTTTCTCACTCCACCCCTCATCCAAATGGTTGCCAAGGCTTGTCCATTTTACCTTTGTAACATCTCTCAAATACCCTGCCTCCCCTTTTCTCACACTGCCACTATTCCAGGGCAGGCCCTCATTATCTCATACCTGGACCACTGAAATAATCTGTTAGTTCATCTCCCCACCATGAGACTCTCCCTACTTCTGCCCATCCTCCATTAAGCTGCCAAAGCTTCCTAAAGCACAGGGCTGACCATGTCACCCTCCCCTACTTAATAAACTACAGTAGCCTCCCTGTAAACTCCAGGATCAAATGTAAAATGTTCTGGTATTTAAAGGCTTTTATAACCTAACACCCCCCCCAACACACACACACACACACACACACACACACACACACAAACACACGCATGCACACACCTTTCCCTTGTTCTTACCCTCTGTGTGTCCTATGTACTCTATAATCCAGTTGCACTGGCCTCCTTGCCATTCCTTGAATAAGACTCTTCATCTCCTGAATCTGGGCATTTTCCTGGACTGTCCTTCAAGCCTGGAATGCTGTCTTTTGTCACCTCCACACCCTGCTTCTCTAACTTCTTTCAGGTCCCAGCTAAAATTCTACCTTCTGCATGAAGCCTTTCCCAATCCCCTTTAATTTCAGTGCCCTCCCTCTGCTGATGATTTCCCATTTATCCTGTATACAGTTTGTTTGTACAGGGTTATTTCTATGTTGTCTCCATTAGACTGTGAGCTCCCTGAAAGAAGCAACTGTCTTTTACCTTTCCTTGTATCCCCACACTTAGCACAGTGCCTGGCACATAGGTAGGCACTTAATAAATATTTATTGATTCACTGACTGATTATCCATATGTAAATTTACAAGCAATACAAGTTCTGATGACTACTTAAATAGTCTCAAAAATATTCTCCCAGTCTACCATGGAGACCAGACTGTGGGTTGTCATGAGGAAATAATTCTGCCCTTGTTTTCCATGTGATTTAATCAGCTACTGCCTCCTCCCTCCCACCTCCCATCAGGCAAAATAGAGGAAGTAATCCTGCCCCTCTTCCTTCTTCCACATGCAATCAATCCATCAACAAACATATATCAAGTGCCTGCTATGTGCCAGGTACTGTGCTAAGTGCTAGGGATACAAAAAGAGGCAAAAGACAAACCCTGCCCTCAAGGAGCTTACAATCTAATGGGAGAGACAACATGAAAACAAATATGTACAAAGCAAGCTATATATAGCTTTGTATGTATACAAAGCAAGGTTGTATAGGAAATGATTAATGGAGGGAAGACACTGAAATTAAGAGGAATTGGGGAAGGCTTCCTGTAGAAGGTAGGATTTTAGTTGGGAATTAAAGGAGGCCAGCTAGGTCAGTAGTCTTCCAGAGTGATGCTCTTCAACTCTGTTCTCGATTCCTTAAAATGTTAGTTTTTACTCACATAAAAATACCGTAGTGGTGGGGAGAGAGGTGCCTCAATATGTCATCCTCAAATTATGATGACATTTATATGTGATAGAAGTAGGGCACGAGAGCTGGAATGGTTATACGTTTTTTAAAAGTCTCCAATCACATATTTTCCTCTCTCCCTAAAATTCACCTGTATGCATTTATCTTCTGCTTTTTTTTTTTCAATCTGACAGTTTAATAGAATTCTAACAAATGGAACTTGCCCTCCCTAGGACATTTCTGATAGGATGCAATGATAAGTATAACATATATTTAACTTTCAGTTTTATTCCTTTATTCTCCAAAATTTTGGTTTGCATATGCAGTCCTGTACCCCATGTAAGCATAGAGATTCCTATACATATTTTGTGCTGCTGAGAGAATTCATTGTTTCCCACCCACCCACTCAAACACATCTCTTTTCCAAACTTTCCTATTTCTGTCAAAAGTATTGCCATCATTGACCTCTTCTCTCTACATACACAGCTAGCTACCACCTTAGTTCTGGCCCTCATTACCTTCTCTAAGATTACTGTACTGTTGTTGTTCAGTCGTTTCAGTCATGTCTGACTCTTGGTGACCTCATAAGGGTTTTTCATAACAAAGATACTGGAGTGGTCTGTCATTTCCTTCTCCATCTCATTTTACAGATAAGAAAACTGAGGAAAACAGAGTTCAGTGACTTACCCAAGGTCATACAGCTACTAAATGTCTGAAGCCAGATTTGAACTCAAGTCCTTCTGACTCCAAGGCTGGCACTCTATTCACAGTACCATCTAACGGCCCTGAGATTATTGTAAAAACCTCCTAATTAGTCTCCTTATTATAGTCTCTCCCCACTACAATCCATCTTTCATCCTCTGTAGTAATTTTCCTTAAATGCAGATCTAACCATGTGACTTCCCTTCTCAATCAACTCCACTGGCTTCCCGTTGCCTCTAAAATCAAACATAAACTTCTCTGTGTGGGTTTTAAAGTCCTTCATAAATTCAGCCCAAAGTATTTTTCCAGTATCATTGCACTTCACTCCCCTTCCTGCACTTAGAGATCCAACCACACTGGCCTCTCTGTTTCTCAGTCAAAACATCCTGCCTCTTACCTCTCTGTTCCCTTGCCTGAATACACTACCTCCTCACTTCTGCCTCAAAGAATCCCTCTCTTCTTTCAAGACACTGCTCCAGCACCACCTTCTACATGAAATCTTTCCTAACCCTCTCAACTGTTAGTGCCCTCCCTCTCAGACTACCTTGTATTTAACTTCTTGGTACTTTTTTGTATTTATTCTCATTATATCGATCCTCACATACTTTTGTTGTTTTCAGTTGTTTTCAGTCGTGTCTGACTCTTCATGATACCATTTGGGGTTTTCTTGATGAAGATACGGGAGTGGTTTGCCATTTTCTTGTCTAGCTCATTTTACAGATGAGGAAACTGAGGCAAACAGGGTGAAGTGACTTGCCCAGGGTCACATTGCTAGTAAGTATATGAGGCCAGACTTGAAATCAGGAAGATGAATCTTCCTGACTCCAGGCCCGGCACTCTATCTACTGTGCCACCTAGCTGCATCTGTATATACTTACGAGCGTCCTTATTGTCTTTTTCCTTAGACTAAATGCAAGCTCTTTGCAATTAGGTATTGTGTCATTCATCTTATTTAAATCTTTAGCAATCTGCACAGTCCTGGCACAGAGTGCGTGCTTAATAAATACTTAACGATTGTTTAATTGATTTTTAAGAGAGCTAGGGCAGTCAAAAGGGAAACTCGATTTTTGGAGAGAAAATGGTAAATTCAGTTTTCAACACAAGATCACAGACCCAGAACTGGAAAGAGCTTTAGTGAGCAGCTCGTCCAACTCTCTCATTCTACAGGTAAGAAAATAGAGAGACCAAAAGAATACATAGCAGGTCCTTTGACTACAAATTCAACCTTCCTTCCACTGTCGCATGCTTGGAGGTTTTTGGTCAAGGAAAGTCAGTAAAATGGGCTTCTATACATGTTTGTTTGCATATCTTCTCTCTGCATTAGGCTGTGAGCTCTTTGAGAGCCTAGACTGGATTTTTTTTTTTTAATTTTAGCTTTTGCCTTTCTTTATATCCCCACTGCTTAGACCAGTGTCTGGCACACAGTAGGTGCTTAATAAATGCTTACTGACTTGACAAAGAAGTGCTATGCATCATTATACGCAGCAGATAGAATTTGATCTTCGGTATATTAAGATTCTTGGTAAAATGAGGAGCTTTATAATGAACTTTTATTACATTTCCTAAATGTATAATCCAGGAATCAAAGAGCACTTTGATTCCCACATTTCAAGCTTCTTAAATATGTGAAATGTAAAGGAGAATGCCAGAGCTGGAAGAGAACACAAGAGATAATCCAGCTCAACCCTTTCATTTTAAAGAAAAGGAAAACTGAGACCCCAAAGAAGTGAAGTGCTTGTTGAAGACCATCTAGGCCAGAGGTGTCAAACATGCGGCTGCACGTGGACCACAACACTCCAGAGTTCAGCCTCAACCAGATTAAAATGTAGTTCCTATCTGATTTCAATGCACTAATGTATTAATTTAAAAAAAATATGTAAACGTGGGTTTTTAAGCCAACATGTTACTCTCGGGATCCTTATGCATGGTTTAGTGGCCCCCATTTCTACCTGAGTTTGACCTCACAGATCTATCAAGTCTAGCATAGCAGGAACTAGAACACAAGTGTTAGATTGCTTGGTATTTCCCAAGGCATTCTCCTTTCGAAACAGAACCCTAGAGGTAAACTCAGTTGCCTGCGATTCAGATAAGTTGTACAAAATCTGATCTACCTTTTATCATCGCTTGTTGATCTATACTGGTACAAGCTGGGGGAGGGGGGTTGGCACTAGAAACTTTCCATAAGCATATATATGTGGATGTGGATGAATAGATGTATATATGTAGGTTGTATACACACACACACACACACACACACACACACACACCCACCCCATCTGCCTCGGTACCCCTGTGGATGAAAGTAGTTTCCCAGTGAGCCCTGTAGTGAGTGACAAGGTTTTTCTCAGCCTCTGTACTCAGCCAGTCTCCCATTCTTCTTTCCAGTCAAGACATTCCCCAAACATACAGTCATGGGCTCTGGCCCTCAGCTTTCAGAATCACACGGATGGATCCTTTCAGTTCATAGGCAATACTCACTCTGACTGCCAGCACTGCCTGTACCTTTCCTCACCCTCTGTTCTCACGCCAAATGCTCAATCAAAACACATAGCAGCCACTTGCTCTCTCTCACCCAGGCTGGCCTCCAACCACCTTTAACACTCTCTCTCTCTTTCTTTTTCTCTCTGTATCTTTGTCTCTGTCTCTGTCTCTCTCTCCAGTGCTCTACCATGGAACCATAACCAAGTTTTCCCCTACAATGACAAATGATGGCGAAGAAATCTTTCCATTCAAAAGGCAACCACTACATTTGCCTTCCCATCTAGTAGCATTTCAAGCTCCTGACAGAGATCTCCCCACGACGTCCAAAAGCCTCACTCCTTCCCCTCTTTCTTCTTTCTGAGGAGGATGTGGGTGGGGAGGCAGGTGTGTGTGGCAATACTGTCTCTCCATAAACCCTAGAGAAGAAACTGCCTGGTTCTTGTAAAAGTTCTTGTTCCTGAGAAAACTGATCATCTGCTGCTCTATTGTCTCCTGCTATATTGTTGGGTCTATAGATTAAAAAACTCTCATGGCTTGTCTCAACGTTTTCCTGTCCAGAACTCTCTAGACCTTTCTGTTGGCCATTTGCTCTGTTGTTCAATCATTTTTCAGTCATGTTTGACTCTTCATGATCCCATTTAGGATTTTCTCGGCAGAGATACTAGAGTGATTTGCCATTTCCTTCTCCAGCTCATTTTACAGATGAGGAAACTGAAGCAAACAGAGTTAAATGACTTGCCCTGGGTCATACAGTTAGTTAGTGTCTGAGGCCAGATTTGAACTCAGAAAAACGAATCTTCCTGACTCCAGGTCCAGAACTCTATCCACTGTGCCACCTTGCTGTCCTTTGCTAGGCCATTTGCTCTACCTTTCTTTTAAAGGCATTAAGGACCAGTTCAATCATTCCTTCTATCTTTTCTTGACTATGTCTGTCTACCTGGGATGGAGTCCTGAATTTATAAGTCCTGCCCACTAGGTTTTCTTCCTCACCTCTAGATCTTCATCTTCAGAGCAAGAAGGATATTGGTCAGCAACTTCCTTATCATTCCTCCTCTGGACCATTTTTAGCTTCTTTCTTCGAGTATATCCAAGCTCCTGGGAAAGAAGATATTGGACCTTCCCCTCTGAACCCTGGGAACTGGTACTGCCAAGGTCTCTAATCATGGCAGGGGTGGTACTTCCTGAACCACTGGGTCAGGTGACCTGGCCCTCACATCAGAAATATGGGTCCAGCTGATAGCAGTATAGTTATCCCTGGTGAAATAAGACCTCAACACTGAGAGGGAGCTCAGATCATCTATTCTAACCTATAACTGACCAAGAATCCTTTTCCCACAACACTGCCAAAGTGGTCAAGCCTCTGTTTGAAGAGCTCCCAGGAGGGAGAACTGAGTGGGAATCTCTGGAGTGATCTTTGGTAGCTATTTCATCTTTCCTACCTCTTCAGAGAATGGGACTCTGCCCCTAGAGCTATCCTGGGCTTTGACAGGCCAGATTTGGCATTATCTGGTTGGACTCCAGGCCTACACCCATAGCTTACAGTCACACCAAGTGAGTATGTCCCCTCTTACCCACCAGCTCTCCTTTATATGTTCTCTCTCTTTTTTATTATTATTTATTTTATTTTTTATTTGTGGAATAAAAAATGGTAGAGTAGGTCAGAAATTTCCAGGCTCTTCAGATTTCCTTTACATGTTGTCTTTCTCAAAGTGAATGTAAACTTCTTGAGGACAGGGACTGTCTTATTTGCTCTTATTTGTATATCCAGTGCTTAACATCGTACCTAGCACATAGTGATTATTTAATAAAGTGCTCACTTTTTCTCTTCCCTTCTCTCTGTCTCTCTCTGTTTCTCCATCTCTCTGTTTGTCTCTGTCTCCCTCTCTGTCTCTTCATCTCTCTTTATGTCTCTCTCTGTCTCTCCATCTCTGTCTCTCTATGTCTCTGTCTTTGTCTTTATCTCTCTCTCTCCCCGCTATGCCTACCCACAGGTGCACCTTTCCCACTCTAGATCTGGGACCAGCAACTATCTCAGGCCGCATTCAAATCTCACAGTGTAACCACTGCCTTTTCTTCCGTTCTCCCAGCACTCAGGCTAGCTTCCAACTACTTCAAAACCCCATACATCAGTTTTCTGGCTACTTAATTCCTTAATGCCCTTGGGAACTGTAATCCAGAGCTCCTCCAAACCCAGGATATGAAGAGATAAGAAGGAAAGCCTCACAGCTTCCAAAGTTCTGAGAGAAATTATTATTTTCTATTATATTAATAAGCCATAATTAAATTAGGAGCAAGACTTTTTCTGTTTTATTTCCTCATTTAGGGCTAGCCCCTGCAGAAGGTCAGGCAGTCTCTGAAGGACATGGCTGACTGATGAGAGTGCTCTAACTCCAGGGGAACATGCTCATAAATCTTGGGCCAGAGCCCACCTAAGTAGGAGACATTACTTCTGTTCAGAATATAAACAGAATCCAGTCTAGGCAAGTTCTTGTCCCAAGAAAATAAGTCCCTGTCCTTGTAACCCTCCATTAGATTCTAGGGTGACCCAGCTCATGAAGGAAAAAAACAACCAGAGGGGTCTGGGTAGAGATGGATTCTCTTAGAGGCAGCTGAGTCTCATGATCCAGAACTGTTCTCAGCAGAAAGAGCTGAGGACTCCTAGTCAACCTCCTCATTTAATGTCCAGCAATCAGGTTGATCTTCACTTGCTAGGAACATCCCCTTTTACAAAGGTATTTAAAACACGCAGTGTCTACGCTGGGGGTGGGGTGTCTTTGGTTACTGAGAGAAACCATGGACCATCAATTTATTGCTTTTTAGCCAGCCTAACTAGTAAATAATTACCCAGAAACTATCTCTCGGTTTTTCACTCATCACAGTTTCTACTAGTAGCTCAGGTGTGAAGTCACTCCACTCTGCATGCCTTGGGACATTGGGTCCTCAATGCCACTCTGGCTAGTTTCTTCCCTGCCATTCCTATTAATGCTGCAGCTCTATCCTCCAAACTAGACCACCAGAGGCTACACTCCGGAGGAGCTAAACCACTCAGTCTTTGTGCTCTGTGGGACCTGCATTCTCACATCAACTTCAAAACAAAGTCCCAAATGTCATTCTTGAGGTTGCCTTGTAGAACTTAGAGGTCTTAGTGAAATACCACATGGGAAAAATGGATGTTCAGGTCTGTTTTCAGCAAGTAGCAAAAGGGTCAAATTTAAAAGATTAAATGAATTCAAGAATCCTTACGATCAAGAAGATGCGGCCCTAGTCCTAACACAGCAATCATGATAATGACAACAACTTTATATTGTGCTTTTAAGATCTGCAAAGCATCTTATATGATTAAACTCTGGACTTGTTCACCCTCACCTGTGTTTTGAAGGTCTTTTTTTGTGGTCTGGATCTGTGATTTTTTTTTTTTGGCAAAGTGAATTCCCATTGAGAAAACACCTGGGTTAACTTTTCTGCCACTTCGGGTATAAGAAACTTGACATGGCTTTGAGAGGATGTCACTTGCCCAGCATCACAGTCAGTATACTTGAGGCTGGGACTTGAAACCCGGTCTTCCTGCCCCTGAGGCCAGCTCTGTATCCACTATGCCATGATTCCTTTCCTTCATCTTCCTGAAATGTCATTTTTAGCATTCATAGAATTGAAAGACTCACCTGGATTTTCTCTTCTTCTGGTGTTGAAGCTTTCCTAGTTTCTGTCCCTGACTCCTCATTGTCTATTCTTTTGGAGGCATTGGGGACCTCCCGATTTTTCAATGCTTTTGAATCAGGAAGCAGCAACTGAGGCCTGGAAGTCTTAGAGGATTCTTTTGCTTGAGTTTTTCTGAAAAGAAACAATAGAGGAATTATCTTTTTAAAAAAAAAAACAGCCTTTCAACCTACTGGGCTATTCAAAATGGGACATCCATGTTTGAATGAAGTGAATGCCTGGCAAGTCTAAAGTTTAACTTAGCAACCCTTCCCTCATGCCAAAAGGCAACCTTCCTTAATAAGATAAATGATTCCTTTGGAACCAAGGGACCAGTTATTTTTATAAGAGTCAAAGGAGCTGTTCATAGCATTGTCAACCCTCTGAGACTGAGCTGGAGTCTCCCCAAATCTGTTCCATTATCTTTTCTTTTGCAAAATTCTTAGTTGGATATAGGGTTATTGGCAGAATGAACCACAACACCAACAGGAAGCAGGGCAGAGGTGGAAGGAATGACGGAGGCCAACATCTTGTAGCCAACAGAGGCCATGTTGCATTATGTGCGTCAGAGGAGCTCCCACTTCTGGTCAGTCTTCCACATGAGTTCACTTTCACTCTGCATTCTTGGGCTGAGACTCCTGGAGGCTGACAACCTTAATGGTGTCACCGACCTATGGACCAGACTTCACTGAGTGCTAGATATACCATTTGTGTTCTGCTCCATTTTGATGGGCTTGCTCTTTAAATGAACCCACTGCTGCATGTCTATGAAACCACACAGGCGATCTCTATGTGCACAAGGACTGAAAAGTCCCTTTGAATGTTAACAGTGCCCTACTGAGACCAGCCAGTGCTCATTCTGATGCTCTGCAGTTGCAAGCATTAGGAAGCACTTCTGTAAAAACCTCTTTGACCAAGACCTGCCCAGGGTTTTCTTATCTCTTTCCCCCTCCTCTACCTGCAGGAGAGAGCAAAGAGCATCTTTTCATCTACTCGGAAGTTCTGTCTACCTCTTACTGAGAAAGTCACTAAGAGACAGGTACATTCTCTCCCTTGGGGTGGAGAATCCCATACCTGAGCTCCTCTGCTTCTTTCTGTGCCTGCTGCCATGCCCGCTCAGCAATAATTTCATCACAGATGACATCGTAAGGTTTATCTAGTTGGTGTTCCCCCATTACCCATACCCAGACTTCTTTATCTGCTCCAAGCTTCCAACTTACAGTTTTCCTGTTCTCTGCAAAAAAATAAATAAATAAATAAATTAAAATAAAATAAATAAATAAAACAAAAAATGCATCAAAAAAACAAACATAATAAATAAAATAAAACACTAGATTAGTAGATATATCTACTGAATAATATAGTAAATAGTAAGTATATCTACTTAAAGTAGATAGATAGAGAGAGATATATTCAATTGTATTTTGCTATTTCCTGCTATTATAATATCTAGGTTCTTTAAAAGGGATGGAAGATTAGATAAGACAAAGTAGATCTTTTATTTTTTTGTTTCCAACTTGCTCAGTATAAGATGTATAATTAGATAAACAGAGAGAGGTAGAATAGGTAGGATAGACAGGAAAAAAAGAAAGTTAAATAATGATAATAATAATAGTTAACATTTATATAGCACTTCTTATATAGTACTATGCAAAGTGAATAACAATAATGACTAACATTTATAGAGTGCTTACTACGTGCCAGGCATGGTGCTAAATGCTTTACAAATATTATCTCATTATAGTCCTACTGATAACTTTGGAAGCAGGTGCAATTATTATTCCCATTATACAGATGAGGAAACTGAGGCAAACAGGGTGACATGATTTGCCTAGGTCACACAGCTAGGGGCTGAGGCCAGATTTGAACTTGGGAAGATGCGTGTTCCTGGCTTAGCACTCTATGCACTATGGCATCAGCCTCTAAAAGATGAAGATGATAAATAGATGATAGATTATGCATTCATCAAACACTATGTTCCAAGTACTGTGCTATTAGGAGATGGATTTATTAGCATCTGTTTATAAAATAGTCTATGGGTTTCTGTCATGTTGATATTCTCATTTTGTAGGTGACCAAGTTTATGCATGAAGAAGTCAAACATCTTGAACAAGGTGAAATAAGATAATCAAGCTGAAAAGAGAACTGGCAACCCTTTTAGTATCAAGGCCACAGAATTATTTCTTTTCCTAAACATGTCCTCCCAGACTTCTGGTGCTACTTATTTGGGTATCTAAGCGTCTCATTGGTTAGAGTGCTAGGCTTGGAGTCACAAAGACTCATCTTCCTGAGTTCAAGTCTGGCCTCAGACACTCATTAGCTGTGTGACCCTGGGCAAGTCACTTTAACCCTATTTACCTCAGTTTCCTAATCTGTAAAATGGAGATAATACCACCTACCTCTAGGGTTGTTGCAAGGATCAAGTAAGATATTGTTTGTAAAGTGCTTTGCAATCTTAAAGTGCTATATGGGGTATTCCAAAAATCTTTGTCCCAAAAAGACTTTTGGGTCACCCGTATAAATATTAGTTATTATTATTGTTATTATGATTCCTGTCAACTGACCTAGACATAATCAAAGCCATGACCTTGGCGTTATTAGTACCACATTCTAACCAACTGATCTAGTTAGCCTTGACCTAGATTCCTGGGGTCCTAAAGAATGGCCCAAACAACATGGAGTCTTGAGGCTGTGGGTACCTGGTACCTGTGGACACTGGTTATATTTCATGTTATTCTATGGGCCAGAAAGCAGTACTTTAAAGGTTCAAAGTTTATACCAGGCTCAAGTTGAAAATTCAGCACATTAAATAAGAGAAGCACGCCAGGTGAAGTGTCCTCATGTAACTTTGTCCACTGAGACATCTGAGCTCCTTCAAACTCTTTTAGAAAGAGGCTCCTAAAACTGAGAATGTGCGTGCAATAGGCACCTGGTACCTTGTAATAAACCTCTAAAGATAGGCACTCAGAGAAAAAGATCTAGAAAAAAACAAAATTACATTCTCTTGTGTAAACAAGAGTGTTAGTTATGTTATCCTCCAAGAGAGAATTGCCAGCTGATGACTTCATGAAAGGGGTCTGGAAAAGGCAAAAGGGACTGAAAAGGAAAAAAAAAGCAAAAATATCGAGGATGCCTGAATTCTTACATACAATCTAATGAAGATGATGAACTTCTGTATCAGTATTAGCAAGCTCCTGTTACTGTTTCAAGAATCTCCAAACGGTTGATTGACCTTAGGAAGCCACTATATCTAATAAACCTCTCTGGGGTGTTTACTCTTTCTGTAATTAATAAAATGCTTACATTTGTCTCTCACTAACTCGTTCTTCATCTGAAGATCTCTAAAGTCACTGAACCCTGTTTGCCTCAGTTTCCTCATCTGTAAAATGAGATGGAGAGGGAAATGGTAAACCACTCCAGTATCATTGCCAAGAAAACCCCAAATGGGGTCACGAGGAATCAGACGTGACTGAGAAACGACTGAACAACAAATCAGCACGTTTAAATTTTTTCTCTTTTTTTTTCTTTACCACAAAAGAAAGAGCAGCAGAGGACAAATAAAAGATAGATAAGTAAAGATGACATTCGGTAAAACTGGAATTTCCTTTGTTCAGCCTGCAGTGCTAATGCAAGTAAGCCAACGTTTCCCAAAGGGAAATGAACAGTGATGCATTTGAGACGCATGGTCTCTACAGCGGAGCAGACAAGGAATTCTAGCAACAGAAGTGGTAGCTGGGTTTGGCAATGAGACAGAAAGCGGAGACCCGGGAGAGGAGGGAGGACGAAGGACGGCACAGAATAATGGAGAAAACGGAGAAAAGTTCAGAATGGCGAGGGTACCTGAAGGGAAAGGGCTATGCCTAAAAATGGCCATTAGCATATGACGCGCCGGAAAGTTTGATGTAAAACGTGAAATCCAGACCAACGCTAAACAATGGAGTAGTGAATGATAATAATTATTATGATATTGTAGGGATCAAATGAGCCAGAATATATAAAGCACTTTGCAAACCCTAAGTGCTATTTTAAAACTATAAAAGTTCAAAACTGCACTAAGACTTTTGGTATAACTCTTAAATATAAAAACCAAAAACAACATAAGAATCATTAACATGTATGGAGTCATAATCATGATTAATATATAATCATTGAATATATGACCTAAAATATAATAACTGATATTTATTTAGTACCTTAAGATTTGCAAAGTTCTTTAAGTACCTCATTTGAACTTCATAATAACCCTCTGAGGTAAGAACTCTAAGAATCATTGTGTCCATTTTACAGATGAAGATACTGAGGCCCAGAAAGGTTAAGTGATTTGCCTGTAGTTACCCACTCAGTAAGTATCTGAGGCAGGATCTGAACCCAGGTCTTCTTGATTCCAAGTCCAGTACTACATTCACTCCACTTCTTCGGCATCTGACAACTGCTTTTCACCTCACTTTCCATCTGGTTCCTCTCGTGGCTGAGTGCCAGTATTTTTTTTTTTTTATCTTCACAATCTCTCACTCCATCTCTTTCCTACAAATCTCTAGGACCTAAAAATGCCAGCTTTGCTACTCACTACTGATGTAACCCTGGCCTCAGTTTCCTCATCTGCAAAATGAGAGTGTTGGACTAGGTGCCTCTGACATCCCTTTCAGCTCTAAATCTACAATCCTCTGTACCTAAATTGAGACCCGCCTTGCACACACAATACTCTTCCCATCGATTGACTGTTTATGTCCGACCGAGCTCTCCAACGGAGGCCAAAGAGCAACACCAGAAAGAATGGAAGGACGCGAAATGGGACATTAATTATTACTTAGCAAACGGCTAAGGCTGAGAACTAATTGCAGTTACAACTAAGCACAAACTCAGACACTGAGACATGGGAGTGATTCTATCAGACTCTGCAGGGAAGATAAGAACCTGCCACAGACAGCAGCCACATTTCTATCCCTGAAGTGAACCTCATTAAGGTCAACTTGCAAAGAGAGGTGCTCATTACAGAATACTCCGTAAACAGTGACCTAGTAGATGTTGACACTAACTAGGACTTTGGGGTTTGCTTTCTAGCTCCAACTTGCATATCACATGCAATTCTCAAACAGCATACAGAAGGATAATAATAACATTAACAACAACTAGCATTTATGAAGCACTTTAAGGTTTTCAAATTGCCTTACAATACTATCTCATTCGATTCTCACAACCGCACTGGGAGGTAGGTGCTATTATTTTCCCCATTTTACAGATGAGGACACTGAGGCAGGTAAAGGTTAAGTGACTTGCCCAGGGTTAAACTACTAAGTATCTGAGAAAAGATTTGAACTCAGATCTTCCTGACTCCAGGTCCTGTACTCTATCCACTGCACCACACAGTCACCCTACAGGTAGCCAAGATAGGGTACATATTTGATTACACAATAGTCTTCTAGTAATTCCTTTGTCTCTTTTTCCCTCCTGACCTAGGCCTGTGGATATGAACGATAGTTCTTGTTTTCTGACTTCTGAAATTTGGAGGATTGCTATCGCAACTGACCTCTCCCCCCCAAAAAAATCAGATAAATGGATCAATTTCTCCTGAGGAACACTGAGGATAAAGACATAAGTCTACACTCTATTCTTTTGTACAGCCTTGCTTCTCGTATATTTTTTAAATAACTATATTTTCCAAGCAAAAATAAATATTGAGCCAAACATCATTGTTTTACATATTTTTACAAATCTAGTTAATGTCTGGCTTAATAAAAGACTGCGAGATTCTCACATATGTTTCTGGGTTCAATCTGTCATGATGTGTTGTTTTGGTTGAAGTATATGAAGAAAATCTAGATTCTTCATAAGGCCCACTTTCAGACCCACATGTGACCTTCATCTGAGAAAAGCTCATAAATCCAAGATGTGATAATGTCTATAAAGCTCTTTGCAAACCTTAAGGCCCCAAATAAAGGTCAACTTATTATTAGCTGGAAAATGTATTTTAATAAGCAAATAACATCTTAGTGTTATTATGAAAATACTTTTGATCTCACCAGTCCCCTGAGACATGCTGGCAGCATCTAATCATATGACCATGGCTACCAAGTTTCTTTATGCCTCTGTTTCCCCAAGTGTCAGTATCCATGCAAGGTACTCATGCCCACAGAGTTCTAAAGATGAGTGAGGGAATGTTTGTTAGCAGAACACTAAATTCTCAGAAAGAAAGAAATGTTCTAAAGCAATCATTCTCTAAGTGAGCTTCATGGACCACTGGGGGTCCCTGAGATCTTTTCAGGGGGTTGGCTAAATAAAAAAAAAATTTTCATAATAATACTAAAGTGTTATTTGCCTCTTAAAATACTCCTCTCTTTTACACCTAATAATAATAGCTAAGATTTATGCAGTGCTTTAAGTTTTTCAATGGGCTTTACAAATATTGTCTCATCTTATCCTTACAACAATCTTATTCAGTATTATTATTATCCCCATTTTAGAAAAGAGGAAACTGAGGCAGGCAGAGGTTAAGCAACTTACTCATGGTCACACAACTACTAAATGGCTAAGCAAGAATTCTAACTCCAGTCTTTCTGACTCCAGGTCCAACACCCTATTCACTGCATCACCTACCTGCCTCTATCACACATCTGTGAATCTAGATTTTCTTCATATACTTCAACCAAAACAGCATATTATGACAGATTGAACCCAGAAACAAATATGAGAATATAGCAGTCTTCTATTAAACCAGACATTAACTAGATTTATAAAAATATATAAAATAATAATGTTTGTCTATTTTTTTTGCTTGGAAAATATAATTATATAAAAATATATTTCTAGATCTTGATATATAATAAGTTTTACTATTACTTTTACTCAGTTAAACAAATGTTTTAATTTTTTTGATTTTATTGGGATACTAATGCACTGTTGGTAGAGTTATGAACTGATTTAACCATTCAAGACAGCAATTTAGAACTATGCCCAAAGGGCTATAAAACTGTGTATACCCTGTGATTCAGCAATACCACTACTAGGTCTGTATCCCAAAGAGATTTTTATAGGTTTTTTTTTTCAATTATATGTAAAGACAATTTTCAGCATCCATTTTTACAAGATTTTGAGATCCAAATTTTTCTCCCCCTTCCTTTCTCCTTCCTCCTCAAACAGTAAGCAATCTGACATAGGTTATATATGTGCAATCACGTAAAATATATTTCCATGTTAGTCAGTTATGAAAGAAGAAACAGACCAAAAGGAAAAAGAACTATGAAAAAATAAAGTAAGTGGAAATAATACACTTTGATCTGCATTCAGAGTCCATCAGTTATTTATCTGGATGTGGAGGCATTTTCCATCATGAGTTCTTAGTAATTGTCTTGGATGACTGTATTACTGAGAAGAGCTAAGTCATTCATAGTTGATCATCATAAAATGTTGCTATTACTGTGTACAATGGTTTCCTGGTTCTGCTCCTTTTGCTTTGCATCAGTTCATACAAATCTTTGTAGGTTTTTCTAAAATCTGCCTGCTCATCATTTCTTATTGCACAATAGTATTCCATAACATTCATATACCACAATTTGTTCAGCCATTCCCCAATTGAAGGCCATCTCCTCAATTTCCAATATTTTGCCACCACAAAAACAGCTGTTTATAAATGTTTTTGCACATGTAGGTCTCTTTCCCTTCTTTATGATCACTTTGGGATACAGACCTATTAGTCCCAAAGAGATTTTTAATGAGTGGGGGAAAGGCTCCATTTGAGTGAAAAATAAAAGGTTATAGTAGCTCTTTTTGTGGTGGCAAAGAATTGGAAATTGAGGGAATGCCTATCAATTGGGAGATAGTTGAACAAGTTTTGGCATATGATTACAATGTAATACCATTGTGCTATAAGAAATGTCAAGCAGGATGATTTTAGAAAAGCCTGGAAAGACTTGCATGAACTGATACAAACTGAAGTAAGCAGAACCAGGAGAACATTATACATAATAACAGCAACATTGTGTGATGATCAACTGTGAATCACTTAACTATTCTCAGCAATACAATGATCCAAGACAATTCTAGAGAATTCATGATAAAAAATGCAATCCATGTCCAGAAAAAGAACTGATGGAGTGTGAAGGCAGATTGCAGAATACCATTTTTCACTTTCCTTATTTTTTCTTTTTTTTGCCTGTGTTTTCTTTCACAACATGACTAATGTGGAAATATTTTCCCCATGACTGCATATGTATAATCTATATCAAACTGCTTACCGTCTCAGGGAGGAAAAAGGTGAAGAACAAAAGGAGAGAATTTAGAATTCAAATTTTAAAAAATGATTGTACATGCAATTGAGGAAAAATAAATATTATTAAATTTTGTTTTCAATTTTAACTTCTAATATGGTAAATATTGATAAATATAATCCACATAAAAAAGTTCTTTGAAGCCCTTAATAATTTTTTTTTAGGCAATTGGGGTTAAGTGACTTGCCCAGGGTCACACAGCTAGTAAGCCTTTAATAATTTTTAAAAGTGTAAAGAGTGTAAAAAAGTGTAAAAATTATTTTTGAGGAAGTAAAGGAGTCTTGAGGCTAATAAGTTTGAGGACTATAGCTTTAAAGAAGCTGAAGGAACAATTTTACAAAATGAAACATTTTGCAAAGCATTGGCTTCACTGGAACTTCAATTACCTGTTAGATATGGTTCTAAGAAAAGAAACTACTGTTTAGCTAAGGCTGTGAATCTAACAAATGAAGCTACAGTAGAATCTGGGACCATACTTGGGGAAGGTGACCTGATGGGACCAACTTTGGTGAAACCAACTTTGCTGTTAAATTACGTGTCTGTAAACTTGAAAAAAATTCTGAAACACCAGTGACTAGACTCACTTAGCTGGGACAGTACGTATGTCAGAGCTAGCTTGGAGCCATCTCAAGCCTGCTCTGGAAGAGCTTATTGTTAAATTTTCAGTGGGAACATTTATAACTAAGAAATTGGCAAATGCTACAAATCACTTAACTTGTCAATTTAAGAAAATGATTGAGAAAATAGTAATAATGCAGATTAAACTTAAAAGTGTGACACGTTTTAGAGAGCTGGTTGTTAAACATTTACCAGCACAACCCTGTCTGGGACCTTCCATCACTAATTTCATGTCCCAGATCTGAGATATTACTTAGCACAGGAAGTACTCAATGGGAGTTACCTGAAATAAGTTTGCTTTTGTTTTTTACCAGTCACTTCTAGATAAGAGCAAATGTAAATTAAAGCTCTTAATCAAACTGAAGGGGAATGTGCCCCAGATTTGAATGGATAAGCTCCTTGAAGGCAAGGACTGTTTTTGCTTTTTTTTTTTTTGTATTCCTAACACTTAGCATTGCCTAAGATAAAGTAAGTGTTCAATAAACGCTTGCTGATTTACTGAACGGAAAAGGATTAACATAATGTAAAGAGTACTCAATCTGAAGTCAAAGGAGCTGGGTTCAAATTCTAGCCCTTCCATTTACTATCTCTGTGACATTTAACAATGAGTTTCTGAGTTTCAGTGTCCTCACTGAATAATTAGCAAGTTGGACGAGATGACCTCTATAGCCCTTTAAGGCTTACAAAGCATGTCACTGTGCTGTAGGAGTCAACAGAAGATCATTAAATCAAGCTGACTTTTTCCCAATCTGTCAATTAATCCAGATAAATTTAGGGTGAAGGGAAGAAAAGCAGAATGTAAATTATTCTGATGAATGAAGTAAATTATAGAGAATTTTTCAAAAGAAATACCACTTTAAGTGCATACAATATCTTGAAATCAATCAAATCTTTCTGCGGCTGTGCAGTTGAGTACCTTTGCCTTTGTATCTCTATTTTCCCCCTGTGTTTCCCTTATGTCCCCGAGGAGAATTTTGTGCATTCAAGCAGCCAGAGATCTTAAAGTACAGTATATTGTTGTTGTTCAGTAGTTTCAGTCATGTCTAACTCTTCTGGAACCCATCTGGTTTTTTGTTGTTGTTGTTGTTGTTTTTGTTTTTTGGTAAGAATACTGGAGTGGTTCACCATTTTCTTCTCCAGTTTATTTTACAGATAAAACTAAGGCCAACAGGATTAAGTGACTTGCCCAGGGTTACACTGCTAGAAAGTATCTGAGGCCAGATTTGAACTCAGGTCTTCCTGACTCCAGACCCACAGTATCCACTTTGCCATCTAGATGTCCCAAGTACAGCATATATCAAAGGATTAGACAGGGATGGTGCTACATATTCAAGGTCAGTGACACATTTGTCCTTAATAGCCCTTTCTCAGACCCTGGTCTCTCATGTATTTTTTTCCCTAGAAGTTATAAGATCCTTTCAGTCAGAAGTCAGGAGGCCCTGACAAAGAGAGGATCCAGATTTGCCTTTAAATAGAGAAGGCACTTTACAATTACCACCTAGTGGATTTAAACATCTATGGCATTTCGGTCCTTAATAAATTTTGTTATCTTAAGTAGGTTAAATATTCCCTCTGAAACCTTACTTAACCATTAATTTGAAAATCAAGAATACAAAAGTAAATTTCATCTGGGTACCAGGAAAGGAAGCTTAGCAGAGGGAACAGTGGTGGAGTTCAAGTAATGAAGACTGGAGTTCAAATTTTACCTCAGATATTCATTAGTTGTATGACTACCAGAAATCATCTAGCCCCTCTGTTCTTCTGGCAACCCTAAAACTTATGGGAGCGAAATGAATTATAAGCAGGTTACAGTCTGCTTCAGTGTACTCTAATGAAATAAAAGGTCCTTGATTGAGCAGTTGAATTACTGGGAATTTTAAGTTGATGAAACAAAAACTGATGAGGTTTTACTGTGTATAGTTTTAATTACATTTTACTACCTGCCTAATGTTTGTTATTTAACAAGAGCTCAAGTAAGAAAGGCTTCTTCAAATATGTCATCATCTATCTCTATTATCCTGCAATACAGTCAAATTAAAAAAATTAATGAATATAATAGCCATCAACAAAAATAAATAATCTTACAGAGTAAGTAATAAAATCGTACATAAAATCCTTAGCATTTATCCAAGCAGAGACACATTAACAAGTATACCATGGATTGGCTCTAATCCAAATCTGTTTTTCCTCCCTTTGTGTGTATGTATGTATAATTACATATATATATGAAATATGTGCTCCCCAACATATATACACACATGCAAAAAGAGAGTTCAATTCAGTTAATTGTTAAGTCATTTCTGACTCTTTGTGGGGTCACAAAAAAACCTTTTGAGGTTTTTTTGGCAAAGATACTGGAGTGGTTTGCCATTTCCTTCTCCAGCTCATTTTACAGATGAGAAATTGAGGCAAAACAGTGATTTGCCCAGGGTCATATAGCTAGTAAGTGTCAGAAGCCAGATTTGAACTCAAGTCTTCCTGATTCCACACCCAGTGTTCTATCCACTGTGTCATCTTCCTGCCCTCAATTTGGTTCAAAAGACTTCAATTCAAAACTTTGCTCTTCCACTTACTACAACTAAGTGGCCCAGTGGATAGAGCAATGGACCAGGAGTCAGGAAGACCTGAGTTCAAATCTGGCCTCACCACTTAACTAGTTGTGTAACTCTGGGCAGGTCAGTTACTTTTTCTTTGTCCAGTTTCCTCATCTGTAAAATGGGGATAATAATAACACCTAACTCCCAGGGCTATTGTGAGGATAGAATGAGATAATACTTGCAAAATGCTTTGTAGGAATTAAAGCGCCATATAACTACTAGCTATCATTATCGCTTTGTGATCTTAAGCAAGTCATTTCATTTCTTTGGGCCTCAGTTTCCTGTTTCTGTAAATTTTGAGGATAGTGATTTAGAGTTTCTAGATGACTTTTTAGGTTTAATTCTAAATCTATGATCCTATTATCCTGTTATTATATCTATATTATATATGTATGTATAGATATGTACATTTGCATATATATACTTTTTTTTTACTTGGAATCAACGTGAATACAGATCTTGTTTTCATGATCTCCTTTTGCAAAATTTTCTATACATCTTTCTACAGTTTTTCATCTCTTAGGGGATTTGTTCTGTAAAACTTGGACTTGGTCAAAAGGCCACACCCAAGGACCTAGAAGGCCACACGTGGCCTTGAGATCACAGGTTCCCCACCCCTGCACTATACCATGTTGCTAAATCAATGTACCATGACTTATTCATACAGTCTCCAAATACTGTAGGTATAATATATTCCAAGTTTTTTGCTGTTTTTACTATTGCATAGAAGTAGCTATGAATATTTTTGTATATTTTGTTATTGTTCAGTTGTTTTAATTGCATCCTATTCTCCATAACGCCATTTGGGGTTTTCTTGGCACAGTACTGGAGTGGTTTGCCATTTCCTTCTCCAGTTCATTTTACAGATGAAGAAACTGAGACAAATAGGGTTAGGTGACTTGCCCAGCCCACAGCTTAGTAAGTGTCTGAGGCTGGATTTGAACTCATGAAGATGAGTCTTCCTGACTCCAGGCCCAGTGCTCCATGCCCTATGGCGCCACCTAGATGCCCCCATTCTTTTGTATATATAGATCCTTTTTTGCTTTTAAAGGATATTTTTAGGTTAAAATATTAGCAATGGAATCGCTGCATCAAGGGATAAAACCAGCATTTAAAAAAATGTATTATTGAATATTGCTCTCCAAAAAGGATCCACCAGTTTAAAGTCTAATCAACAATATATTTGAGGGCTAATTCCTTCAAAGTCATATTAACATTTAATTTTATTGCTTTTTGCTATCTTTGCCATTCTACTGGGTATCTCATGGAATCCCAAGTTTGTTTTGGTTTGTATTTTTCGGATTATACATTAATTTGTTGTGTAGTTATAAGAACTTTGTGTTTCCTCCATCAAAAATTATCTGGTCATGTCCTTTGATACACTCCACTGGGGAGTATTACTTTTATGGAGATATACATATACACATACATATACCTGAATATATATATGTGTATCTGTGTGAGTATGTATACATACACATACACGTATGTGTATACACACATATACACACACATATACACACACATATATACACATATCCTTCATAAATCTTGAATGCCAGACTTTTACTTGATATATTAACTGTAAATATTTTTTCTCAATTTCAGTTCTTTGAATTTTAAGGGTATTCTTTATTATCATACAACAATATTTTATCTTCGTATGATCAAACCCAGAAATTTTGTGTTAAATAATTTCTTCCATTTTTTGGATTGATAAATATGTTCTTCCTCTCCACAGTTGAAAAAAAGGTTTTTTTTCTAGTTTTAATTATTGTATCACTGATCCAATTAGGTATTGTGCTACACAATGCTGGTAGGTATGGATCAAAAGCCATTTTTCACCATCCAGCTATCTAATTTTCCCAACAGCTTTTATTAAATCATAATTGCATTCTCCTTTATTTCTAAGCATGGATTTATCAACAACTAACCTCATATATGAAGCAATGTCACCTCCAGAAATGAAGACCTGGCTTCAAGTCCCACCTTATAGTAGCTGTGTGTATCCCTGAGCAAGTAACCTCTCCATGTCCCCAGGAAATTCTCTAAGCCTCTAAACTGCTAAGGAGGGACCAAGTAGCATGGACGGGGGAGGGGGGGGGCCAGGAATTTCCCAATGGGAACTTTCCTATACTAATAAACATCTTATTCACACTGGGTTCTTTATTCTTCTCTATTTTTCTAGTTTTCTTATAGTACCAAACTTTTTAAAAGTTCACATTTATAAAATAACAAAAACAATATGATAACAACTAACACTTATATAATGTTTACTATGTGCCAGGTGAAGTGATAAGCACTTTCATATTATCGCATTTGATCCTCACAGCAGCCCTGGGAGGTAGATGCTATTACTGTTCTCATTTCACAATTGAGGAAACTGAGGCAAAAAGAGGTTAAGTGATGTGCCCAATGTCATTCAGCCAGTAAGTGCTGGATTTGAACTCAGGTCTTCTTGTCTCCATGTCTGCTGCTCTATTCACTGGGCCACCTAGCTGTCCCACTTGTAAAGCACTTTGAGGTTTACAAAGTACAGAGAGTGAAATATTATTATTATTAATTATTATTATTATTATTTATTATTATTCCAATTTTGCAAATGAGGACACTGAGACTCGAGGCACTTATGTAGTTATGTAGAGCAAGTATCTTGCTCTACATGATGCAGTTAGTAAGCACGGCAGCCTAGAAGTGAGTGTAGTTATCTTTACTCCAAAGATTGTGCCTTTTCTACCATATTACACTGCCTCTAAATCTGAAAGAGTCACTTACTGTTCCCTGGTTTTCTTTTTCATAGTCCTTTATATTTTTGCTCACCTACTTTTCTATATTAATTCTACTACAGCTTAATTCAATTCTATGAAACAGTCCATTGATATTTGAACTATTATTACACTGAACCTATAAATTAGTTTGGGAAGTACTGATACTTTCACTTTGACCTAAGCATGACCAAGGCATATTCCTCTCTTTTTTCAGTTCTTCCTTGGTTTCTATGATTATTGTTTTGGTAATAGCTCTTGCATGACTTTACAAGTTGTTGTATTTGAAAATACTTGATGCATTTTATTGTTATTATAAAGTTATTTCTCTCTGGGATAGTTTTCTTTTATTCTTGTTTGTGGCTAATAGCATTGCAGATTATATTTGTGGGTTTATCTCATATCCTGTTACCTTACTCAACTTGGCAAATTTGCTAAAATTCAAAGTTTTGGCATTGAAATCTGTTATCTGAAAATTCACTTGTGCAGAAAAAAAATGGATTTCCTCATACATTAGTCTTCTAGGTACAACTGAGAGACAGCAGGATGTAGTGGATAAAGAGCTGAATTCAGAGTCAGAAGACCTGGATCGAAGTGGTACCTTTCACATATATTGACTATATAAATCTAGTTAAATTACTTAACCAGTACCTCCATGTAACTCTCTAAGACTATAAGTTACAAAGCAGGGTGTTGGTAAAGGAAGTGTCTTCACTGGAAGTCCCAAATACCAATGACATCACAGGTCTGGTATTTAAAAAAATAAAGTAATAACAAAAAATCCAAACATTAATATGTGAAAGGTATTGGTTTTCTCAAATCTATTAATATTTCATTCATTTACAGAACTTTTAAAAAAAATACCTATTCTCTGGATGTTTTAGTTTTTCTGATCTTCAAAAATAAAAGGAAACAATTTTTTGAAAACTACTTTAGGGAAAAAGATAATAAAAATGGCACACTGAATGTTTTTCTGTTCTGTATGTGCGCAGAACAATCAGTAAGTCAGTCAATAAAACATTTATTAAATGCGTACTATGTACTGGGCACTGTGCTAAATGCTGGGGATACAAAGAATGGTAAAAGCCAGTCCCTAATCTGAAAGAGCTCATGGTTTAATGGAGGAGACAAGCATGCTAAAAACAGAGTAAACTAGAAATAATCAACAGAAGAAAGGCACCAGGAGTAAGGAGAATTGGGAAAGGCTTCCTGTAGAACAGTCAAGTGAAATTTGTAACTGCCATTCTGAAGTCCTGGGTAATCTTATCAGTTTTTTTTTTTTTTTTACTAAGTTACTTAATAATGAAAGAAAACCAGTCAAATCAATAACATGCACTCATCAGAGTATAGAGAGCACCATGTTATATATACCGAGGGATATAAGGCACAGCACCTGAACAATCGAAGTTTATTTTTAAGACAATATTATGTTTTTGTTATATGAAGCACCATATAAATGTGAATTAAGGTTTATAAAGCCCTTCCCCACAGTTCAATTCAATAAATATTTATTAAGCACCTACTATGTGTTAGGCACTATGCTACGAGCTGGGAGATACAAAAAGAAGTAAATGACAGTCCCTGCCCTCAAGGAGCTCACAATCTTGGGGGGGGAGAACAACATACCAACATATATACATCTATATCTATATCTATCTATACACACAGAAAGAAAATAAGCTATATACAGGATAAATAGAAAATAATCAAAAGAGGAAAAGCACTGGAAGTAAGAAGGGTTAAGGAAAGCTTTTTGTGCACTAGTACAATTCACAAAAATGTTGCCCGTGATTTCAGGAATAATGTTCTGTTTTCTGATAATATAGATATCAATGACATGGGAGTAAGAAGAAGGTGGCATCTGTGAGTCATTTAAAAAGTTTTCAATAGGGTCATGCCTCAGGCAAAACTAGACCTCTAACTTGTGTTCAGAAGCCTACCCTCTTCTGTGGCCAGCTGGGACTTAAAACCCTTCCAACTCAGAAGGACTTTGGTGAAGCTTGAAATCCAGAGAGAGAGTGTGGTTTACTGAAAAGGAAGACAAAGGATCGAGATTCCAATTCTAACTCAACTACTCTATGTGTGACCTCAGACAAGTAATTTACCCCCCTCCCCCTTAGACCCTGGTTTCCTCATCTGTAACTACATTACCTTTGAGGTCCCTTCCAGATCTGAATCTGTGATCAAATGACCCAGTTACCTAAAGTTCCCCTCAATTCACAGAGAAAATGGATCAAGTGAATTAATTAATGGGGAAGTCTAAGTGACTTAATGCATGCCAATCCCTATCCCAAATGTCTTTATTTTAGAAAAGAACTTCAGGGAGAGGTTATGTGTTAAAACAAATAAATTCTTTCTATGGAGCGCTAAAATCTAGGAAATTGCAGCATTTCAAGGAGCAGAGGAGAGAGAAATTTTGGCAGTATCTTCTTTATGCCCACTTTGCCTGGCACATCCCACAGGCTCCAGAGTTTTCAGACCTATGCATAAAGTCAGTCCTGGTTTCAAGTATCATCTGCTCAAAGGTGAATAACTACCATAATAAGCACTATTTTGTGTGTACATGTATGTATGTGTGTGTGTGTGTGATCGCAATAAATTACACTACTAAAGACCAGGTCACATGGTGTAATTTGTAACCCAACTGGAAATAGTTCCTGGCATGCCCAGGACGTGTTCCTGACTTGTCTAAGATTTAAAAACAAGCCAAGTGCGCTTTCCCACTGAGGCATTCATAGAACAGACTTTGCCTTCCAACAAGGAGAGCCAGGAGTGCGCCTACCTTTTTTGGGACTGGATCTCCCCAGCGATCCCGCCTCTTTTTTTTCCAAGGCTGTTTCTCTCTCTTTCCACCTGCGGATCTGCTCCTCCCTCATCTTGAAGAACAGGATTTGCTTCTGCTCTTCGTTGAGCTCGGCCAGCAGTTCAGGATCGATGTACATTTCTGACAGTATCTGCTTCAGCATGACGGCAGCTCCCAGACGCTCCTACCCTTGTGGCAAGGAGTCTTTGAGAATGGCCTTCAGACTTGGTCTCTTCCTAAGCAGGTATTCGTGGAACGCCCCAAAGCTTGCACGTGAGACACACATACACACACGCTGGGATACCAGCAATGCAGGTATGCCCTGAGTCAGGGAAGCTGGTCTCTGCAGCTAGGCACCATCCACTTGTTCAATGTGTCCGTCATTCGACCTACAAAACACCAGAAAGGAGGCAGGCCACTTAAACCCCATTATTACAAATTACGGAAGTCACACGAACAGGTTTGTAAAGAAAATAAGGCTTGGGGGACTACAAGGAAAAGAAAGCTGAGGCAAGTTTGGAGAGTTAGTGTTACCTTTATCCTTCTGATTTCTAGAGATACTGTATCAAACAAATTCACTCCATACCAGTTGATCCCAGGAAAACATTTTTAAAAAAATTAAACAGAGGTGTGGCTTACTCTTCACTGAGTAAACATTCAGAGGCAAACCAGTCAAGTATTTGGTTGACTCATAAACAAAAAAGTTAGAGAAAGAAAGTAAAACGAGCTAAGTTCCAAATGATTTATTTAAAAAACAAGTAATTGTTCTGTGCTTCCATTAAAGCATGTTTCTTTCAAGTTATTCCCAAGGTTGATCTGTCTTAATCCTCAGAGAAGAAGGAATAAAAACTAAATGGTAAGAAGCCATTTTTTATTCTTCAGAGGTGATACTAAATTCCCCAGGGGTGATACTAAATAACAAATATGTTAATATGTTATTTATGGAAGGAATGGTTTAATTCCCACACTGACCCACTGAAGAGATGAAAACATCACAGGTGTTAAGGGAAATATTTCCATTCTTTTGTTTTCAAAAGATTTGGCAATTACAAATTTTAATTCGTGCTGAGTCACTCTTTCACATCTATTTACACAAGCAGTCATCCAGAGTTCAGAGTTACTATAGGCTAATCAGCACAGGCATGGTGGTGAGCCTTTTCAAAAGCTGACACCTTTGATTATCATTTTAGGGGAACACCTCCAAATGTCCTATTTCTCTAGCTTTTTTTTTAACTTTTTAAATTAAGTTTTATCTTTTATTTTTACATCACCTGCATTTCTCCCTATCTCCTTCTCCCACTTCCTTACAGAGGGCCATCTCTTATAACAAAGAATTTAAAAAGTAAAAGAGAAAAAAATCAGCAAAACCAGTTATTATACTGGAAAAGGTATGAGGCCATATGCCGTGTTCTACACCCAGTGCTCATTGACCTGTAGAGATGCACCCCCACCTTTGCAAGGTTAAGGGGAGGGGTGTGATCTTTTCATATCTCTTCTCTGTGGCCAAGACAGATCACTATAATTTTACAACATTCAGGTGTCACCACTTTGTTGTTGTTGTTTTTTTCATTTACTTGTTATAGTCATTGTATATATTGCTTTTATGGCTCTACTTCAACTTTGTATCAGCTCACATGTCTTGCAAATTTGTTATTTCTTAAGGCAGAGTAAAATTCCATTAAATTCATGTGTCACAGTTTGTTTAGCTGGTCTTCAATTGATGGGCATCCAGTTTGTTCCAATTCTTTGCTATCACAAAAAAAAATACTACTGTACTATAAATATTTTGGTATATATGAAGCCTTTAAAAACATGAACTTCTTGGGGGCAGCTAGGTGGCGCAGTGGATAGAGCAACAGCCCTAAAGTCAGGAGGACCTGAGTTCAAATGAGAACTCAGACCAAACACTTGACACTTACTACCTGTGTGACCCTGGGCAAGTCACTTAACACCAACTGCCTAAAAATTAAAAAAAAAAGATTACAAAAAACATACTTTTAAAAAATAAATAAACTTCTTAGGGCTATGTGACTAGCAGTGGAATAGTTGGGTCAAAAGGTATAAACATTTTAGACTTTATTTGTAGGATTCCAAACTGCTTTCCAGAATGGTTATACCAATGTGCAGCTCCACCAGCAATGTATCAGTATCCATCTCTTTCCACAACCCTTCTGACACTATCCCCATCTTTAGTCATCTTTGCCAGTTTGCTGGGTGTGAGGTGAAATCTTAGGTTATTTTGATTAATATTTCTCTTATTAATTATTTGGAATATTCTATCCTAGGTCTGATAGATGTTAGTTGTCCACAATTCTTCCTTTGAGAAATATGTTTATATTATTTGGCCACTTGTCTATTAGAGATTTCTGGAACTTTCATATCAAGTTTAACAACAAGCTTATATAAACCATTGAATGCCAAAGTTCCCTTTGTATTGCTATAGTATTTTTTGTTTTAAAATTTTTTTGATACTTTTTTTAACATCGAGGTCACTTCCTAATGACTTTCCATCCCCAAGAATATTCCTTTGTAACAAAGAAATATAATTAAACAAAACAAATCAAGCTATTGGCCATGCATGTCTAACAACATATGCCTCCTCCCCCACCTATAGTATATCATTTCTCAGTAGAGAGGATAGGAGGCATGCTTTGCCATGATTCCTCTCAAATCATTGTTGATGCATTGATCAGAGTTCTGCTGTCCTTCAGCCTAGTAAACATTTATTCTTGAGAATGAACAGGGTATAGGGGAGCCCCACCTCAAGATATACCCTACAGGGTATATGCAATATAGAAAAATTTGAACTTAGAAAAATCAACGAGAGAACAGTAGCCATGATTTGCTAGGGATAGGGACTGAGACTGTGATTTCATTGGTGCATAGAGAATTTCTGAGTTGGAAAACTCCCTTTCCCCAATGCAGGCCAGCACTTTCTCTGTAATTCACAGTCTTAGAGAGTTGCCTAGAGCAACGAAGGGTTTAGTGATTTGCTCAAAATAACACGGCTGATAACGTGTGAGAGTCAGGACTTGAACATAGGTTTTCCTGGCTTCAAGACCCACTCTCTGCCCATTAGCCCACACTGCCTATTTAAGCTAGAATTGCTTGCTTTACTGCTGGGTCCTGGAAATGATGAGGTCCCTTAGTTTATGCCCCTCAAAATATATTACCTTCCCCAAAAAAGCCCAACAACTGGCGAATTTTCAGAAATACTCAGGTTCCCTGCAGTGAGTCACACCTGTACAGTACACAAGGACCTTTTCAGTCATTACAAAGATCACAGGATTTGGAGCTGTGACTCAGAGTTCATTTAGTCCAACCCCAGAATTTTACAGATGAGGCAACTGAGACCCAGAGATAGCAGGTGACTTGTCCAAAGTCACGATGCCAAAATTATTTAACAGAACTGAAATCAGAATCCATGTTCTATGATTTCCAACCCATTGCAAGATACAGGCACTTCTGACAAAGGCAGACTTGGATGACCCTTTTTAAAGTCCAGGCCTTTTATTTCTTGTTTACAAGGGTCTAATAGGGAAAAAAAATACACTGCTGATTACTACAATAACAACAACAACATAATCATAATAATAGATACAAATACAGCATTTTACAGTTTATGGAAGTGCTTTATATGTAATGGATATCTTAAAAGTCTTAAGCTGAAGCCTTTGGGGACACTTGAATTAAATTACTTGAGTCTCATAATATTCCCTTCGAGGCTGGTACTCCAGGTATTATTATCTGTATTTTACAGATGAGAAAACCGAGGATCAGAATGGTTAAAAGACTTGCCAATAGTCAAATCCCTATTTAAGAAAGAAAGTATGGGAACCCAGGTCTCCCTTATTCTAAATACAGCACCCTATTATACCTTGTTGCTCCTCCAACTTACGGTGGGGGCAGGAAGCTGAAAGGGAATAGCAACTATTGCAAATTATGGTAATAATAGTCGATATATCTAGGGTTCTTTATACTTTTTTTTTAAAAAAAACTGTCACATATATTATCTCATTTGTGTCTCTCAATCAGATAAAGTATATTATCCTTATATTTAAATGGAGAAAATGGACACAAAGAGGTTAGGTGGGAAGTCACACAGTCTGGTTAATTAAAGCTAGGACTAGAATGAACACATTTTGACTTTACGGTCTTTACAATCTATAACTACTCTCTGCTAAGCCAATTTCCCCTTCTGCAAGAAGCCTTGCCTAACCCCCCATTCCCCCTGAATGCTAGTGCCTTCCCTCACTTGATTATCTCTAGCATATTCTGCATATATTTTGTATTTACATTGTTAGTTGCATCTTGAATCCTTCATTGGACTGTGAGCTCTTCCCGAGCAGGGATTTTGTGTTTTATTTTTTCGTAACCCCAAGGCTTAGCACAGTACCTTTAGGTACTTAATAAATGCTTATTAACTGACTTCAGTTTCTATCCTCATATTGGGTGTATGCTGTGCTTTTTCTGGCCAGTCAAACTACAAGCCATAATCATGCAGTTTGTCTTTTACTAGTAGAATCGTCAGCAACTAGGTGGTGCAGCACATAGAGTACTGATCCTGGAGTCAGGAAGGTCTGAGTTCAAATCTCCTTCAAGAAATTTACTATCTGTGTGACCCTGAGCAAATCACTGAATCTCTGTGAGCCTCAGTTTCCTCATTTGTAAAATGGAGATAATAACAACACCTGCCTCCCAGGATTGTTTTGAGGATCAAATGAGATAATACATATAGAGTGTTTTGCAAAACTCAAAGTTATATGTAAAGTTAATCATCATCATCATCATCCCATCATCCCACTGGCAAAAGGCTCATAGACTGAAATATATTCAACAGACAAGGTACATTGGAAAGAAAGCTGGATTTGGAGACAACGGCTGTGGGTTTGAATCTTACCTCTGCCACTACTTAGCTGTGTGACCTTAAGCAAGTCATTTAATTTCTACAAGTCTCAGTTTCCCTATCTGTAAAGTTAGGGGGTTGGATTTGATGACCTCTAGATCCTTCAGTGCTCTGAATGTATGATACTATAACAAGTACCTTGTGCTAGGAGTGTGTAGAGAGAAACCAGTGAAAATTTCAGCAGGGCATCCATACTTATTGCTTTACATATACTCATATTACATACATATAGTCAGAAAAATACAGTCACTTATCTGAAGCCTGCCTTTTCCTCTCTAATTTTACAGATTTCTAAATTCCCTTGTCCCAGTTTCAATTATCTTCTACTTTGCTCATTCATTTGTTCACTCATTCATTTAACATTCATTAACCTTGGTGCTGGAAGAGACTGAAAGATAATTAAGATTGGGATTCTGTTTCTTACATCAACTCCTTCCATTCAAATTTGATCTATCCAAATAATTTTTCCTTTTAAGTTTTTTTTGGGGGGGGTGGGGGAGGAGTCTGAGCCTGTGATTTTTGTCTACATAGGGAACTCTTTTGCATGAAGTCCATCCATTGTTCCAGCTATCTTTTTTAATACCATAATAATAATACCATAGGCTTACACATTTCTCCCAGGGATTTCAAAAGACACATTTGTTCTTATAGCTGTCTTATGAATAATGTGCATTATACAAATGATTCACTAAATGACCCTAGATAAATTACTTTAATTCTTTGTGTCTTAGTCTCTCCATTTATTAATAAAATGTAATCTCTATCTTTTCCGTAAGACATAAGACAATCAGGAAGAGAGAACAATTATAAGATTTTTAAAATAGTTTCACACACTAGCTGTGTGACCTTAGACAAGTCACTTAACAGACATCTCAGGCTCTCCATTTTCTCAAAGGTCAAATGAGGGCATTTATTAAGTACCTCCTGTGATTGACACTGTGGGATGTAGGTTCTCGAATCAGAAAAGGTAGCATGGAGTAAGACAAAGAACACTGCCTCTGATTCTACCTACCTATGTGACCTCAAACAGATTATAAAATTTAAAAAATACTTTAAAAATATTCCTAGCTATGTCCATAGACAAGCCATTTAACAAAATCTTTCAAAGTTTTAGGCAGCACAGGCAGTGGATAGAGTGGTGGGCCTGGAAGCAGGAAGACTCATTGTTCTGAGTTCAAATCTAGCCTCAGACATTTACTATCTAGGTGACCCTGGACAAGTTACTTAACCCTGTTTGCCTCAGTTACCTCATCTATAAAATGAGCTGGAGAAGGCAATGGCAAACCACTCCAGTATCTTTGCTGAAAAAACCCCAAATGGGGTCATGAAGAGTCGGATAAGACGGAAAAACTACTGAACAACAACAACAACAAAATTCAAGGTTTCATTTTCCTTCTCTGCAAAATGACCTGGTCAAACTAGATGATTTCCAAGGCCCCTTTCTGCTCTAAAATTCTGTATGCTATGAAATAGCTGGAGAACAGCATTTAACTTATATAGTATATACCAAATACTTGAGGTAAGGAGAGAAGTTTAAAAATAAGGAAACAGACCTGTGATTAACAAGAGGTTTTCCCCACTCTGATTTCCTGACCCACTGAAGTACTTTGCCAATGCTTCCAGTTAGGGAGTTGGAAGGTGACCTTGGGCCCTGGAATGCCACAGTCATGTAGCTTAAGTTTTGGCAGATCATAGCAAGGTGGGAATGCTTCAAGTATAGCCAGCAGAGGCCTGAGTGTCTGCAGCCTAACCATCTGAAACCAAGTGTCTTCTCTTAGCCACAGTAATTCATAAAGAAAGTAGACTACCCACACTCAGGAACTCACAGATCTTTTTAAGGATTAGGGTCAATTCATAGACCAGGAACCAAGTCAAAGCAGATAGAGACGTTAATTCAAACCCTCCCCCCCCCAACTTTTCTCCCTTTTTCAGGATTTTAATTTTTTGTTATCCTGCATTTGACAGATACCACAAACATTTCCATATGCAAGAAACAAAGATTGTCCCTGAAACTGCCTATTACATACAACTTGTTTGCTCCCTTCTTCCCCCACATACCTCTTTCTTCTTTTTTTCTTTTTGACCTTGTTTTTTTTAAATTTATTTTAAATTTGTGGAATAAAACAAGCATTTCCATAACATAGTACAATAAAAAAGCTGAATGCACATGAAACTGCAAATCTATTATGCACAATTTGCTATTCCTTTCAAATATACAACAAAATTATCATAAATTTCTTTCTTTTTTTTCCTCCCTCCTCCCCATGGCTACCATTAGACAAATACACACACACACACACACACACACTTATTCTATACATATTTCTATTTATCAGTTCTTTCTCTGAATGCACATAGTATCTTTCTTCATATGTCCTTTATAACACACACCTTTCTAATACAAGTTTTTACCTGTAACACTAAGAACACAGCCAAGCTACCTACTTGACTGTTGTGAGGAAAGTGCAGACTTTAAATCGAGGTAGTCTAGTTTATGGATGGGAAGTCATCCAAGGATTTGGGAAAATCTGGGTTCAGGTCCCTCCTCTGACACATACTGGCTTGTGTACCCAGGTAAGACATATAACCTCTCAGTACAATCCTCTAGGACAAGCGGCCTCTCTCCCCCAGCGCACCCTGCCGTGACCTCCTCGCCAGCTCCCGAGATTAGGAAAGGCCTCACGCTGCCTGCCTGGGGCCACTGGCTTTGCTGGGCATTCCGCCCACGGCACGGCTAACAAGGGACTTGGCCCCAGGCCTGAAAACACCGCCCACTACCCGCTGGCCCAGTCTGCCAGCCGCCCATCAATTCGCACAAGTTCTCCGTCCCCTGGGCCGCCCACGCTGGGCTGCTGGGCCCTCGGGCACACTCGGTGCCAGGGCACTGGGGCACAGCAAGGGACTGGCCTTTGTCTGAGAGAGTGTTTCATGCGTGTCGAGCTTGGAGCCCTCCCTAAAAGCAATCCGAGAGGCACCAGGGAAAGTGCAGGAAGCGCGAGTGTTATAGGATCTAGGGATAGAAAAGATCTTTAGAGATCATCTAATCCTGAACCGTCATTTTACAGATGAGGCAACTGAGGTCCTCCACAGAGGAAAAGGGACTTGTTCAACTTCACACAAGTGATAAATTGCGACTTATCACCCGGCAAAATACGAACCCAGAACTCACTCCCCAGGGCTGCAAATCCACCGCGCTGCTTTCACCGATTGGGGCTGCGTGTATGTGCTTATGCCCGGCTGGAGAGTGGGGTAAGAGGCAGGTGAGAGGTGGCGCCTAACAAGTGGATGAATGTATGCGCGTTTCCGGGAGCCACCGGAGTAGATGTGCCTCGGTGCGCCTCTAGGCGCCCGTGTGTCCGGGTCGGTTCTCAGGCTGCTTCTCTCCGCCCCAGCCCAGAGATTTTCTAACACCACAGGTTCTCTCCCGCTGGTCCTGGGAAAAGTTGAGCCAACTTGGAGCGGCGCTGGCTCCCAGCACATGAGTATGCACACACACACACACACACACACACACACGCACGCACGCACGCACGCACTAACCCAGAGTTACACCAGAGTCACTCTTGTAGGCTGGATCCCCGGACTGCTTCAGAAGTCTCCTCCAACCCTTTCCTCCAGGTTTCCACTCCTCCTCTTGCAGGCGCCAACCGCCACTCCCCGCCCCTCTTCCCCCCCCATCCATCAGGACCTGTTGCTCACAAAGCCTGCCTGCCTGCGGCGGCGGACACCAGACACCAAATATCAGACATCGGACACCTGTCCGCCAGCCACATCCTGCCCCAGCCTTCACCACACACCTGAGCTAGTCCAAGCGCCAGCACCTGGGGGCGGGAAGGGAGGGAATGGAAAGGAGGGTGGAGGTGCAGAAGAGGGGGAGAGTGGGGCTAGCCCTGGACCCAGACTTCTCCCATCTAGTGCCCTTCTCACCTCGCCTCACCTCACTGGGTCCCACCCAGATCTCTGCCAAAGGCAGGAAGCTAAGCCCGCTTCCTTCCCTCAGCCTCAAGTCCAAGGCAGCCTTCTCTTCCGATTTCATTTCCCCTCCCCCAGCCACAAGCACAGAACTTTTAGACTCATTCCCAAGAACGCTCCTTTGCTTGCCACCGCATCAAAGCCTACCCCCGGTTACTTCACCTCCCCAACCTGTTCCACTCTCTTTCTCCCCTCTCCGACCTCCCAGTCCCCTCTCTTTCCACCCCCAGCCCCACCTGTTATCCCGAACTCACCTGCGCAAGGACGACCCAAATACCTATGCCTTTCAGTTTGGGCTGTCCGAGGAATGGCGACTTTAGGAGAGGGGAAGAGACCGGCAGCGGCGGATAGAGTTTGGCAGGATCAATGTTATTAAACTCAAAAAACTGAACAAGCTAAAACCCTCCCTGAGTGCGTCTCCCCAGACCGGGTCACACACACCCAGATGACTTGAAGCTCGGCAGCCCCACCCCTGCCTCTTGAAAAGTCACAAACTGCTGGAGCAGACAAGTTGCCTCTGCGCTGCTGAGTCCTAGGTATCTGGCTTTGAATCACCGCTGACCCCAATGCTGCAACCTCAGTGCTTTTGATCTGAAAGGAGCAAGGAGAACCTTTCCCCTGCTTCCAAAACTAGCAAATTAATGGTGTCCTCTGACAGTCACTCCTTTAGGTCTCTATGATGTGGTTACTTGCCTTACTATTTTCCTGTACCTAAGACACTTATTTACATCTGTGGTAGTCCTTCATGCATTCCAGACCTCCTGATTTCATGAAAGTTAGGGACAATGGTGCAATGAATCGAGTTCTGGACTTAGGAGTCAGGAAGACAGCTCAAATTCTGCTTCAGATATTAACTTTGTGACCCTAAACAAGTCTCTTAAACTTTCTCAGTCTCAGTTTCCTCTCTTGCAAAATGGGGGTGATAGCACCTGCTTCAATGGTTAGTTGTGACGATCAAATAAAATAATATTAGCAAAGCACTTTGCAAACGTTAAAGTTATCTAAGTGCTGTTGTTAAGGGTAGCGGCTCAAACAGGACCTTTCTGAGCTTTGACTGATTCAGTAAGCTTTTAAAATCACGTTAGTCTCTTCAGTTTTGCTCTAAATGTCCTAAATGTTGACTATTTGCTTTTATTCTGCCCCTTGTCAATTACCAAAAGCCATAAAGGTATGATTTTAAAGACAGGCTTAGAACCTAGAGGAGAAAAAAAATAAAAAAAAAATTAAAAGAACCAGAAAGGATGGGATGTGAAGAAAAGGAAAACAATTGAGAAAATATTTTCACTTCATTTCCTTATATCTTGTTCTGTCAACCAATGAACAAGACATTGTAGAATCAGAATTCTAGAATCTCAGGATTGAAAGTGATAGCAGAGGGATCTAGGTCAATCCTTACTGAAAGCATGAATATCTCTCCTCTGAATAAATAGTCATGCTTTCAAGATTTCAAGTAACCTCTTCCAATGAAGGGAATACACAATATTATCATTATCCAATCCAATCCCACAAACACTAATTTATGATACAGTGGAAACAGTACTGCCCATAGATTCAGAGGGCCTGGATTCAAATGTCACATGACCTGGGTAATCTTGGACAAGTCCCCTGCCTTCTCTAGGCCTCTGTTTTCTCATCTGTTAAATGAGGTTAGCCTAAATTGTCCCTGAGGTCCAGCTCTAGACCTGTGATCCCCATGTATGTAAGCACCTACTACATCATTCTGCTCACTAAATTTCAATGGCTCCTGGTGGTTCTAGGACCAGCCACAGATTCCTTTGTTTGATCTTTAAAATCCTTCACAGCCTTGCTCAAATCTACTCTTTATTCAACACTCCCCTTTAATGCAGTCTACAATTCAGCCAGGCTGTCTTACTTTTCACACACTGTCTTGAACTGAAGGTATGTGTGTGTGGTTAGTATTTCTTCTTGATTGCAAGGACTATCTGGTACAACTTTATATACTGCAAAGCACCTGGTGCATTATATGTCCAATGAAAGACCATGAAAACCCAACTGTCAAAGTGAATCATAAGCAATTTACCTTAGAACTTTCTAAGTCCTTCTCTTTCTTTCTCTTCTTCTCTTCCTTTCCTTCCTTCTCTTCCAATATTTCTCTCCCCCCTTTTTATCTCTCCTTCCCCCTTTTATTGCCTCTTTTCTCTCTTCCCTCCACCTTATTTCTCTCATCCCTCCTTTTTGTTCCATTTCCCCTATTCCCAGCAATGCTCCCTTAACTAGACATAACTATGGTATCGGCTGTTGGGTTATTTTTTTTTTTTGAAGTTTTATATGTGTGTAATACCTTGCTACAATAATTAGCTTATTTTAAGGTGAGGGATAATACAGTTGTCCTTGGGTCCATATGGTTCCTTCCTCTGATGCTTTAGGGAGTTTAAACAGAAAGTTAGGACTACAATTACAATCACTCCAAGCCCCCAGGAGAAGATTGGATCGCTGCCTTAATTTATAATTAGGTTTATCTCTAATCCCCTGGACTCTTTGTGGTTGAGACAAAATTCATGTTATTGGAAACATCTGTGTAAAGAAGAAAAAGAGTACATTATGATGTCTTTTTAAAATTTACATTTAATTTTTTCCCTCAATTACATTTAAACAAAATTGTTTTTAACATTTGACAGTGTCTATTAATAGATAAGTACCAGAAGGGGAAGTTGGGAAAAGAGCTGACCTTTTTTTAAAACTTCTTTTAGTCTTTGAGAAGGGAGGCATCAGCCCAAGTTTTGTGCTCTGAGATCCTATAGGGCCAAGTGGCCCTCCTCTATCTCTCTCTTCTCCACCAGAGTTCAGTCCTACTTTCTTTCTCCTTTCATGTGTTGCCCCTTTGCTGCCAATTCTTTCTAGCTCAGTTCTTGATGTCTCAACTCCCTCCACTCTCCCACACCCTTGAGTCAAGGGCTTTGACACTTTGAGGAGCTGAATTCCTTCCTGCATTTATATAAGCTCCTTGGCATGGCCAAGCCCTTCACCCACTCAGCATAGACTTTCTTTGCATCAAATTGAAAGATCATCTATTCTCTCTAAGGGGAATGTCTAGGTCTTGTTCACACTTAGTTCTAATTGATTGAACTGAGAACTGTTCTTATCTAACAAAGGCAACCCACTTTTAAGTGGGGAGAGGTAATCCATGGACCCCCTTTTGTAATTTTTTTAAGTTAAGTGATTTTGAACCCCTTATATTGCTCTAAGTGAAAAAAATAAAAATAAATAAAATTGTCTTTTGTGCAACCTTCAATTTTCTCATGTGTACCCACCACCCTACCCAACATGAGCCTCCACCCAGTGGCCCTAGATGGAAAAAAATTTCCCTACTCTTAATGGGAAAAGAACATATTTTCCCAGAGGGAGAAAAAGCTGAAGTGGTGTATTAGGGTCTATAGAAGATCATTTCTAGGCAGTTGGGCCTTTGGGGATCAGAAAAGAAGGAAGGTGAGTCACAGTAGGGCTTCCATTGCTTTGTGGTCTTCCTCACCCAGTGCTTAGCACAGCGTCTGGCACATTTTGTTGTTGTTCAGTTGTGTCTGACTCTTTGTGACCTCTCTTTGGGGTTTTCTTGGCAGAGATACTGGAGTGGTTTGCCATTCCTTCTCCAGCTCATTTTACAGATGAAGAAACTGAGGCAAACAGGGTTAAGTGACTTGCCCAGAGTCATACAGCTAGTGTGTGTCTGAGGCTGGATTTGAACTCAGGTTTTCCTGACTCCAGGCCCAGCGCTCTATCCACTATGCCACTTAGTTGCCCTGCCCTATCAAATAGTAGGCATTTAAATAAATGTTTGTTGACTGTACCTCCAATATCCAAAAGAAGAAAATTCAATTGCCATGTATTTGAATTTATGAAAACCACGGAAAAACAAAAACTTTAAAAGAGAAAAAACTACTTTAACTTTTGTCTTTCTATATTTAAAGTTTCTAAAGCATCTCAAAAAGACCAGTGAATCATTTTATTCACATTTGCATAAAAAAACCCAATCTATTTTCCAGCCTTATTATCTATTACTCTCTCCTTTCCTGCATTCAAAAGTTCAACCACATTTCCCTTCTTGCTCTTCCTCACCAAAAGATACTCTCCTCTTTCTGTTCCTTTGCCCTATCTCCCCTTCCCCACCCCCATTCCTCCGCACCTCTATCTGTTATAATCCTTTGTTTCTTTTAAGACTCATAAAAGCTTTCCAGATTCTCCAAGGTCCTAGTACCCTTTTTCCCAAAATTTTCTTGTATTATCTTGTATTGGAGACAGCTGGTGGCACAGTGGATGGGCCTGGAGTCAGGAAGATCTGAGTGTTTACTAGCTGTGTGACCCTAGACGAGTAACCTAACCTCTGTTTGCCTCAGTTTTCTCAACTATAAAATAGGGATACATAATAGCACCTGCCTCCCAGGGTTGTTCTGGGAAGTAAATAATATTTATAAAAACCACATAGAACAGTACCTGGCACATAGTAGGTGCTATATAAATGCTTATGCCCTTTCTCCACCTTTTATTTGTTTTGAATATATTTTATATCTTCTTATTTATATATTTGTTGTCTTCCCTAATAAAAATTTAAGATCCTTGAGGGAAAGGATTATTTCATTTTTTTTTGGCATCCCTAGTACCTAGTCTAGTACCTGTCACGTAGTAGGCATTTAATCCATGTTTGCTGATTGATAGAGCTTGGATTTTGAACCTACCTAAGGTTCTTTCCTGTAATCAAAAATTACATTCATATTGAATTCAGTTATACATATGATTAAGATTGGCACATAAAGTAACTAGCAACTGAGCCAATGCAAATTTGGAATACAAAAATATTTCATATCATCATCCAGTCTCAGTATAAAAACTTACTGACTCCCTCCCAAAGCAACCCATCCCACTTTTGTATAGCTCAGACTTAGGAAGTTTTTTCTTGCATCAATCCCAAATCAATCAATCAACCAATAATTCATTATTAAGCACCTATTAGCCTCTTATGTGTCTGGCACTGTGATAGGTACTAGGGATAAAAAGAATGAAACAATCTCTCCTTGTAAGGAGTCTTCTCTTTAATGAGGAAAGCAACAAATTGATGCATATGTAGCCTTCTGTGGCCAGTCTGGACAGACTGGACTGTTATGTAAGTATATACAAATATTTAAAGACAATAAATACAGAAAAACACCAAGTACTTAAATATAACATAACATTTACTCCTTATTTATTTGTTTATTTTGTTTTTTTTTTTTTAGCCATGTCTGACTCTTCATGAACCTATTTGGGTTTTTCTCGGCAAAGATATTGGAGTGGTTTGCCATTTCCTTCTCCAGTTCATTTTACAGATGAGGAAACTGAGGCAAACAGGGTTAAGTAACTTTCACAGGGTCACACAGCTAGTAAGTGTCTGAGACTGGATTTGAACTCTAGAGGGTGAGTCTCCCTGACTCTAGGTCCAGCACTCTATCTACTGCATCAACTAGCTGCCCCTTTGTATCTCTAACAGTTTGTAAGTCAGATAGATAGATAGACAGGCATATGTATATATGTGTGTATATATGGGTATATTGTATATATAGGTGTGTGAATATACATATATGTATGCATATATACACATACATATGAATTTACATATGTGTATATTTATTTACATATATTTGTGTTTGTACATATACATATATGTGTATGTGTATATTATGCATATATATAATGTATACGTGTATATATTTGCCACATTCAACTCTTCTTTAGCTCAGCTTCACTTTCAGTGGTAGAAGAATGAGCATTGACCTTGGGAAATTTAATTCCGTTCAGTGGGGCCTTAGTTTACAAGGCCCCACTGTAAAATGAAGTGATGATCCCTAATAAGGCCACTTCCACCTCTAGCATGATACTTTGAAGGTATGGGAGAAATTATTAAACATCTACTATAAGCTTTCCCTTCTTAGGCAGCTAGTTGGTGCAGTGCATTGAGTACCGGGCCTGGAATCAAGAAGACTTAAGTTCTAATCCAGCCCTCGGATACTGCCTAGTTGTGTGACTCTGGGCAAGTCACTTAACGTCTCTGTTTGCCTCAGTTTCCTCAACCGTGAAATGGAGATAACAACAGCACCCACCTCACAGGGTTGTGGTGAGATAATATTTGTAAAAAGTAGTTAGCACAATGCCCAGAACACAGAAGGCTCTATATAAATACTGGTTCCCTTCCCCATTCCCCATTCTTCTTTTACCCATTTCTCCAAAAGCATATATCTCTTTGCTATATGGGTTACTACTCCTACTCTACTCCCACCTGTTCCTTTAATTAGATTTCTTGGATACTGAATTCTCAAGAATATTTATTTAAAATGGGAAGCCGCTAGATGCCCTGCTTCCTGGGGTAAGGGGTGGGGAGAGGTTGGGTGCAGCCTTCCCTGGGTATCCCATGGACTCTGTCTGCCCCTTCTCATAACCTATCTACCTACCCAAGGGTGCCTTCTGGGCCCCCTACATGGCATACAATTGGTGGTACTTGCCTCAAATACAGCAATTCTCAGATATGGCTGTTTCCTCCTCTGTATCTTTTCCATGCTCAACATTTCCCATTCAAATGACATAAATCTCAAAAACAAACTTAATTTAGTCTAAACAAGAGCTAAATAAATTAGTAAATGTGTAACAACATAAGCTCAACAGTCACTGAATTTGTTCTTATCTTTTTCATTTTTTATGACACCATGATAATTTGTCCATCCTAATTTTAATTAAAAAAAGAAAACTTTGGATAAGATTTTTAATAACTTTGTCTTGATTATTTTGATGATCCTTTGTATATATTCCCAAAGAGTCCCTGGGTAGAATTCTTCTCTCAAAGTCTATTTTGTCTGTTGCTAATAGTATCCTATTCTCTTTCCACTTCTTTTTTTTTTGTTTAGATAGGGGCCAGGCCACTCTAGAACAGTGGCCACTGATTGTGGTCCAGGGGACCTACCAACCCCAGGTCTATGGGTATGGTCATTCTCCTCCAGAGGGAAGTGTGTAATGGGTGCTGCCATACCTTAGTGGATCCTCAGTCTTACCAATGATGATGAAGAGGCAATATTCCATGATAGTGAGAGAGCTGTAATTGGAGTCAGGAAGACCTGGGGTCAAATCTTGCCCCATATTTACCAGCTATATGACCATAAGTAAGTTATCTAACCACACAACCTAAGTTTCTACATCTGTAAAAGTTGAAAAATAATACCTCTGTTTGTTCAGTCATTTTTCCAGTCATGTCTGACACTTCATGACCCCTTTTGGGGTTTTCTTGACAAAAATACTGGAGTGGCTTGCTATTTCCTTCTCCAGTTCATTTTACAGATGAGGAAACTGAGGCAAACAGGGTTAAGTGACTTGCCCAGAGTCACACAGCTAGTGTGTTATGCTAGATTTGCACTCAGGTCTTACTGACTCCTGGCCCATGCTATATCTACTATGACATCGAGCTGCCCCCAAATAACACCTGTAGGGGTATCTTAAGGTGATGGGGTATTGTGAAGTACAAATGAGATAATGTATACAAAGTGTTATGCAAATTTTAAAGTCCTAATAAATGTCAGTTATTATTACTTCCTCTAGTGGAGGAAGTATGCAACCCCTTCATACTTCTCATAACATACAACTTGTATCTTCTAAAAAATCTACTACAGAGACTCCACCCAATGTACTAGAAGCCTTGCTCCAAATCTCTTGACACCGTGTAGATACTACTGGCACAGAAATATCATTCTCTGGTTATCCTTTGCTCTTGTAACATGACTGGCTCACCTCATTTTCTAATCACACATCTCTCTGATGATATTCTTTAACAAAAACAAACAAACAAACAAGTTTTTGTTGATGTATTTTTAAATTACCAGTATTCACCTCAGTGGGTTTCCACTTCTTTCTCTCAGAGAGCCATCCCACATACCAATATTTTTAAAGATTAAAAAAAAGAAAAAAGAGCAAGCAGCAAAACTTGCCAACACATACAAAAAAGTCTTAAAATACGTGCAATGTACCATTCTTGTGGCCTTTAAACTTCTTTCAAGAGGTGAGGTGGAATTGTCTTCTCATATCTCTTCTTTAGAGTCATGCTTCTTTGTAATTTTGCAACATTCACATTTTTTAGCATGTGTGTGTGTGTGTGGTTGTTGTTTTCACTTACATGGTTGTAGTCATCGTGTGTATTGTTTTCTTGTCTCTGCTTCCATTCATGTAAATCTTCCCATACTTCTCTGTATTTGTCACATTCTTAATTTCTTACAGCATGGTACTATTCTACTACCTTCATGTGCCACAATTTGTTTGGGCTTCCCCAAACAACAGTCATCTTACTTTGTTTCCAATTCTTTGCTATCTGATGATATTCTTGTGCCGTTTCCCCTGTTCCATTCATCATTGGTAATATTGTTTTAGGCTACCCAAACTCACCACCCACCTCTCTATTTCTCTTTGGGTACCTTGAAATTTGAGTTCTTTGGAGACATTGGTATTCTCTGATTTACACCCCAACGTTATCACCAGAATAATACTGATGTATTATTATGATGTATGTAAGGAAAAAAAAAAGATAATCCTTTGTTCCAAGGAAAAGCATGGAATCATTAAATACACTGCATAACTGTCCCAAGGCAATCCTGGCCACTCTCTTTCCCCTCTTCAATTCTAAGTTCACTTCATTGTTTATCTTGGTGTTTACACAAGATCTAGATACTTATGGGTAAGTTGTATGAGTTATCTATCCAACTGTGTATCACAGTCGAGGCAATAGACATTTTTCATCCACTTGGTTTTTCCTCTGTGATTATGGATCTCATTGTGATAGTCCGGGCTTTGATGCAGTCGACACAATGTTATCCCCAAAGAAGTGCATATAGAGGACTGCACCATTCATTGGGAATCCCTCTTATATTTGTTCAGGGCACCTTCAATGACAGTAGTGAAAACGTTTGGTGAACATTAAACTCACTGTTTTATGCCTCTCAACGTTAATGGTCTGAGTGCTGTCAAAATTATTTTTGTTGTCACATCTGCTGAAGAATCTTATGAGATTTTGGCATATGTATGAGGAAGTAGAAATGTCACACACAAAAACAAAAAGCAGCTGGACTAAATAAACCAAGTATAAAAAGAGGAGATCCACACTGGAGGAAATATAGTTTTGAGAATATAAAGAAATCAATTCTCGAAGTATCTGAGAGAAGTATACCAAAGACTTGAAAAGAAATAAGACCTTATTGTTACTTCCCAAAGATTACACAATAATATTAAAAACTACTCAACTGTATTCTTATTTTCCCATATCTACAAAACTCTTAGGAGAAAAACCCACTTATACAATGAAGGCATCCTTGATGAAGGTACAAGTAGGGAGTATGCAGGGTTTTGCAAATAATATTCCACAGCAGGTGTGTTTATAGTCACACAAACACACACACACACACACAGTCTTATAGTTTATAGGGAAGTACAGATAATATAAGATCTCATTGTGCCTGTGTTGACTATCAAAAAAAATAAGTATTTGATTTGGAGAATTGAAATTTCCTTTAAGGTTCTCTACCAACAAAATGTCTCCCAGGCAAATATCTAAATTACAGAAGATTCCTTAAAAGATATAATAGCAGAGATAACTTTGATAACCCTCTGTTTATTGATATAAGCAAAGTTAAAACATGAGGATATTGGTTCCCTAAAAGTGTTAGCAACTGTCATAGAGGAGCCATGAGTGATTCCCTAAAGATGACAAAGTCCTCCAGATCAGAGGTGTCAAATGTGGGTACAACACTCTCAAGTTATCTCTGAACCAGATTAAAATGTAATTGGGAGATATTTAATAAAATAAATAAAAATAAAATAAAACATAGATGATGTTACATTTTAAAACTAAGCCAATATGTGGCTACAGGCATTTTTTCATTTGGACTAGTGCCACACTCCCTTCCCTCCCCCATTTCTATTTGAATTTAAAACCCATGCTTTAAAGGCTCTTGCTTATGTTGAATAACCTAAAGAAGATATAAAAGTAAGTATACAGTTGGTGTCTGCCAGAGCTTACAATCTAATTGAGGGATTCTGACAAGTGCAAAAATAACTTCTAAGACAAGGCAGAACATGACAGATGCCATAAGAGAGATACAAACGGGGAACACAAATCACAGGTCTCTGGGTGAGTGGGCAGGCCAGTCCCCAGGACTGCATTTGTCAGAGGCCAAGTTATTTATTATATACTCACAGTGTTCATTGTGGAGGTCCTAAGGGGTCATTACTAAGTTCTTAAAGTATACATCCTGGCTGTTTGGATTGAAACCTCTCTGGAGAATTCAAAAATACTGGGTACCCTTTCAAGTATGAAAGGCAGGTATTGACTTAACTCCCTACTAACTCATGCTGGGTATTTATTTAGTGAAAATCTTGACTGCAGGAGGAAAGATAAAAAGAGGGAGAGGAGAAAACAGAGAGTAAATGAAAGGTGGGAACAAGAATACAAAGAAAAATTCTGGGATGGTGGAGTTGGTTTAAAAAAAAATTAACAGCTTTATTGTTTTTGTTTAATTAGCTTTTTCTTTCATTTTAGTAGATTTGTTATCTGATTTCCAACACTGAAAGTCAAATATATCAAATGTATGCTGCTCAGTTGACACTGAATTCTTCATAAAAGAGAGAAAGAAAGAATGCCTTTGGCATCAGGAAATGATTTTGAAAGTCCTTAGTGCATGGAGTGGAATTCCTGTTGAATGGAGGCTTTAAAAATAAGAATACTGTTGTTTTTTATGCTGCGCATTCAGCAGCTGTCCTGGGTTGGCTGAATGGGTTTCTAATTAAATTTGAGATAAAAAAAACATATCATATTGCTTTAAAAAAATGCAAGTACTGAGTTCTATTTAGGAAGTTACATAGCACTAAAGGGATGATACTAAAATGTGGGATGTCCTGAGTTTAGAGTCAGAGGACTTTGGTTTGAAACTTGGCTCTGCAATTTACTACCTTTGGGAGCAAAGGCAAGTCACTTGACTTCTCTGGTCCTCATTTTCCTCATCTGTAAAATGATAGTATTAAACTAGATAACCTCTAAGGTGTCTTCCACCTCTAAATTTATAATCTAACATTATTTGAGCCAGCTAGGTCGTAGTCATCCTGATCTGTATCTGACCACTGGATCCAGATGGCTCCGGAGGAAAAAGTGAGGTTGGTGACTTTGCACAGCTGTCCTTCACTTAAATTCAAGTCACTTGCATGTCATGGCATCACCTCCCTGATGTCACTGTCCTCTTGGAGGATGAAGGACAAACAGCAATGGTGTTAGAGCACTGGGTCTGAAGTCAGGAAGACCTAAGTTCAAATCCAACGTCAGACACTAGCTATGTGACCCTAGGCAAGTTACTTAACCTTTTCCGCCTCAGTTTCCTCAGCTCTAAAATGGGGATAATAATAGTGCCTACCTCCTAGGGTTCTTGTGAAGATCAAATGAGGTAATATTTATAAAACACTTAGCGTGGTATTTGGCACATAGTAGGTGCCTAATAAGTATTTATTTCCTTTGCTTCTCCATCTCTATTTGAAAGGAAGAAGGTAAAGGTGTGTGTGGGGGGGGGGGGTTTATATTTGTGATTTCATTGTATAGGGAATTCTTGATGTGGAAAATTCTTTGGCCAATTCCCAGGAATAATTTACCTAGAACTTACAGTCTTTGAAAGTTGCCTGGGCCACTGAGAAGTTAAATAACTTGCCCACAGTCACACAACTAGAATTTGTCAGAACCAAGACTCAAACCCAGGACTTCCTAATTCTAAGGCTGAGCTTCTTTCCATAATACCTCAGCGCTTCCTAGTCATACCAACATATCATTTCTGGGGAATAACAGATGCAAAAGTTTAGCTTTATACGACACTTTGGCATCTATTATTTCATTTAATTTTCACAATAAATCTTGAGCTAAGTAATGTTATGAGAAAATTGAGATATAGTACGGTCAAGCTATTTGCCTAAGGTCCTATATTAAGTTAATGGAAAGACTAACTCCAGAATTATGGCCTTCTAATTAGGAATGCTCTTCCTCTTATACTATACTGTCTTATTAAACATCTGTCATAGTAAGGCTATAATTCACAGAACAAATAAACATTTTCCTGACTTTTCAGAAGACTGTGCTAAAGGGTGGAAAGTACTTAAAAAAATTTAAAATTTTCAGTCAACATGCATTTGTTTTCTTTCTTTCTTTTGTCTTCCCTCCCTTCCTTCTCCCCTACTCTACCCATTTGGGGCAGGGGCAGTGATGGAAGTAGAAAACAACCCTGTAACTAAGAAATCAAGATACTAGTGGAAAAAGTCTAGAAATTTACCCTCCATGCTTTGTGGAGTTAAGTCTAACCCTGAGAATGAGGCTTCTAACTTCGGAGGACTTCTATTTCTCATCATTCCACAGTGGGCTCCACTTTAAGAAAAGGGATGGAATGGATTAGGGAACTCCTCAATAATTCTATTCATGATTTGGCCATAAAATCATGCTGATTATTCACCAACTATCTATTGGACCTTTAAAAGGTTGTCCTTGGATGTCCTGGAGACATTTAAAACTCAGTAAGATGATAATGGAAAGAAGAGTTTTCCCTCACAGAATGCTTCCCTCTTCCATCTTTCCCTGTTTCAGTCAGACACCGCCATTCTTCTAGACGCCTTCACCCTGCCTATCCAGTCATTTGCCACTTCTTGCCATTTCTACCACCCTGGCATCTTTCACACCCAAACCTTTCTTTCTAGTCACGCAGCTACCATCTGAGTTCAGGCCCTCATCACTTCTTACAACAGCCTCGTTGGCTTTCCTGAGTCTTTCTCCATTCCAGTTGGTCCTCCACACTGCTGACAAAGTGATTTTCCTTATGTGCAGAAAAAAGAACATGTCACTACCCTGCTCAGTGAACTCTGGTGGATCCCTAGTTCCTCTGGAATTAAATATAAGTTCCTTTGATTAGCTTTTAAAACCCATCATATCCTGGCACCAACCTATTTTTCGAGTGTCACTCCAGATAACTCCCCCTCTCACTTTTTGTGAGCCAGCCGAAAAGGCTTTCTATTTTTCAAACATGGCACTCAAGCTGTCATGTCCACGCTTTTGCACTGACCTTCCCCCATGCTTGGAATGCACATTCTCTTCACTTCCACATCACAGAATTCCTCTCTTTCTTCAAGATGCAGCTCAAGTCTTTCCTGATCCCAAATGCTTGTGCTTTCCCTCCCAAACTACTTTGCATTTAAGTATTTTATATTTATTCTCTTTTTATCTATAGAGTAGATATGACATGTTATATAGAATATATAAGCATACACTATACTATTACATATATAATGCTATATATCTATGTAATAGGTACATAATATAATATCAGCACATGCTGATATTATGTCTTTGTTGCCTGTTACCTTAGAATATAAGCTGCTTATGAATTTAGATTACTACATGCTTTGATTTATATTCCAATACATAGCGAGCAGCCTGGCAGCACAGACGACAGAGTGATAGGCCTAGAGTTGGGAAGACTCATCTTCCCAAGTTCAAATCTGGCTTCAGATACTTACTAGCTGTGTGACCCTGGGCAAGTCACTTAACTCTGTTTGCCTCAGTTTCCTCATTTGTAAAATGAGCTGGAGAAGGAAATGGCAAACTACTCTAATATCTTTGCCCCAAATGGCACCGTGAAGAGTTGGACATGACTGAAAAATGACTGAACAACAAGAACAACACATACCATAGTGCCTAGCAGATAGTAGGCACCTAATGAATGCTTATTGATTGATAGAAGTATAAGATTCTATTTTTAGTATTCTTCCTCCTTTTAATAGGTCTCTTGCTTATGTTTATTTATATAACATTCAACTCAATGAATATTTATTACTTATACTCTGAGTACATGGCACCTATTCAGCATGACATAATCGTGATTGAATCCCATTTCAGATTATTAGCTTTGGGCTGAAATATAAGGTTGAGGCCAAGAGCTGCAAAGTGATTATCTATTTAGAGCTGGAGGAGACCTTGGAGGTCACTTTTTGCAATGTCCTTATTTTATAGATGATGAAACTGAAGTTTGTTGAAGTTAAATGACTTGCCCAAGGTAATGCAAGTAGTCAATGGCAACCTGATCCTCTAACTCCAAACCTAGTGCTTTTTCCATTAAACCACATTGCCTCCCACATTATTATTAGACTTTTGGTCTCTCTTCCTATTTTGACTCTTCTTTCATCTTCTCTTTCTTTCCCACCACAATTCTGAGCTTGCTCTAGTGAGAAGCTCCTCAGGCTATATACATTGGCCTTGGGGTGACCTCTGGGCTGTGTTGGGCTGGAAACATAATCCCATAGGATTTGGGGCCATTGCTATATTTGAGGACATAAGAACCTCAGCTCTAATTCTCTTACCTTCCTTGTTGAGTCATTTCAGTCATGTTCAACTCTTTGTGACCCCATTTGGGTTTTCTTGTCAAAGATACTAGAGTGGGTTGCCATTTCCTTTTCCAGCTCATTTTACAGATGGGGAAACCAAAACAGGGTTAGATGACTTGCCCAGGGTCACACTTTCCGAGTGTCTAAGGCCACATTTGAATTCAGGTCTTCTTGATTTCAGGCCCAACATTCCGGGAGTATCCATTGCATCCTTAGTATCCATTGTACCACCTAGCTGCCCCTTACCTTCCTTACCCCCATCCAGTTATTTATATTTTTGCATGCCTATAATTAACTCAGGCATTGTGGCACATGAAAATTATGCTGAACCAGAGGATCAGAGATCAAACCATGACTCTGTCATTTGCTATCTGTGTGATGTTGGGCAAAACACCTTACCCTTCTGAGCCTCAGTTTCCTCATCTATAAAATGGGAGGATTGAAGTAAATGCTTTTTTTCTTTTAGACAAATGCTAAAACTTAAATGCATAATAAGAAAAGAAAAAGAAACATTGTAAATTTATGTATAAAATAAGAAAAAACAAAGTCATGTGCACAACAGAACATAAGAGAGGATTCAAATTATATAGCGATAACTTTTAATTTCAAGAAAGCCTAAATATTAAATACTGTTCATTATGTTGAAAGCTGTCCATGTTTTCCTTGCTTCCTTGTAGGTTTTCTTTTGTTCTCTGCTGTACACTTTTTACTTCATTCTTTTTCCCCTTCCCTCACCCCTACCCACCACCCCAAGGCTACAGTTAAGCATTAGATATATTTATATATAGGGTATTGATATACACATACACTTTTACATATATTCATATACATACATAAATATACACATATATTTTCCCTAAGAGATTCTACTCCTAATCTTTGTTTTAATATTTGTGCATATCTCTTTGATTTTTCCTATCTCTCTTAACTTCTCTACTTTACTTCTACCTGCTACCTTGACCTCCTATTACTTAACCTATCCCCACTCCAGCAATCCCTCCCTTATCCTCCCATTCCCTTAAATCTAAACTCCCTTCTATATCCCCTTTATAACCTATTCCCACACCTTCCCCTCTAAAGATTCCTCCTTTATCCTCTCCCCCGACCCTGTCCCCTTAGAGTTTTATTTCTTTCTAAATTTAGAAGACTTTTATACTCTTCTAAATGTATATGTATTTTCCCCTCTTAAACTCATTCCTGATAAGAGTAGGTTTCCAGAACTAAGCCCCGCTCCTCCATCTAATTGCTCTGTATTGGTTCTTCCTCTTGCACCTCATTTGTAAAAGATAATTACTCTTTCAGCTGTACTTGAATAGTTTTACTTTTTGAAGTCATATCATACTCAGGTCTACCCCAATCTTCCTTATAAGTTAACTAATTACTAGTAACAATCTTAGACATAGGTTTTGCATTTTTCATACATAAACGGTAAACATTCTATGCTTATTTAGTCCCCTGTAATTGGTCATTGGTATGTACCTTATATTTCTCTTGGCTCTTGCATGTTAAATCTTCTACTGAGTTGAACTAAATACTTCTAAGGTCTTTTCCATCTATAAGTCACAAGTAATTTATGATTTATCTGTTTTGGGGGTCTCTATTAGTGAGAAATTTTTTTCATGCATAGGGAAGTTTTCCTCCATTTTATTTTGAGGAAATGGGTCTATGTGAGCCATATATGAACTAGATGGGTGAGTAAATCATCACACTACATCTTAAGACTATTTTTCAGCTTTGTCCTTTCCATCTATTTTAATGTTAAGAGTCTCTAATTTTGCACATAATTTAAAAAATATGGGAATTCATTTTTCTTGCATTTTCCTCCCCATGCCCTCTTTCTAATTTCTTTCTTTCCTATTACTTACCTCTCTTCAACACTGCCTGCAGTCCTTCACAGTTGATTATTTCTCCTAAATTTCATTGTCACATGCCATATCCCAATCTACGTTTGGAAGAGAAGGCTAGTATATCTGACTCCCACCTTAGATTTTGCAGCACTGTGCTAGACAGCTTTCTACAACTTTGCACCATCCTGTTTATCATTAATTTCTATTTATCTTCCTTCAGAGGGTGTTTAGTCTATGTGGCTAGTTTTTAATACTTGCCATTTGGATTTGTTTTTCAGAGATGAGGTAGTAAGACTTCATCAGGACAAAACAATGAGGTTAGCATGGCAACATGTAAGCTGTAACCAAGTTTCACTGCACAAATTTACAAAAAAAAATTCTTTTCATTCAATCTAATTGGTATTATTTAATGAAAAACAAAACCTTAGACTTGGAGTAATGTATTGGTCCCTTCTCCCTGTTCTGAGAAATAATGAGAAAGGAATGGGCATAATGCTCCTCTTCCCTTCCTAATCTCTTATCCTCCCTTGTGGTATTATTACAAGATGGCAGAACAAATTGTTACCTTTGAAGCAGAAATGCTGTGGATTGAAAGTACTTGGCTAGAAGGTAATGAGGTGGTGGTTGGTAGCAGTATTACCTCTTATGGACTAGAAGGTAATGAATGACCTTTGATCATAGCTTTGAGTCATGACTTATAAATCTTATAAGTTTATAAGTCTGCCAAAGTTCATTCCTGACAGTATTCAAAAACACTTTTACAGCATTGTGCCTCTAGCATCAAGGAAGAAAGGGAAGACTATCTATCCATTAAAGCAGAGAAATAACTTCACATATATAATTGATATCATATTGCCTTCTCAATGGGTGGGGAAGGAGTGGGAGGGAGGCAGAGAATTCGAAACTCAAAATTATTTGTCTTCAAGAGCAACGTACTAACCCTGTTTCTGAATTTGAAGTTTTAGGTAGTTGTTTACTTGTTAACTTTAGTTGAAGCAAATATTGATTTATTTTTGCTCAGCTACTTTTAGAAACCTTTTTCTGTTGCCCAAACATCTTTCCTTCAAGGATCCATAGACTTGCATAGCACAGAGTTAATGGGTTAATGGTAATGCTTGTCCCAGGGTGTGTCAACACACCTGGGAATATCTGACCATGCTCTTTGCACGCCTTTGCAGGAAGCCAACCTGTAGCTGAAAGGGCAATGGAAGTGGGAAGCCAAGCCTTTCCCCTTCCATGAAAAGATCACTCACTGGACTGCAGTCAGGACACCAACAATCTATTCTAAGGTCTGCTGCTACCTTGCTAAGTGACCTTGGGTGAGTTGCTTCCTCTCACTAGGCCTTAGCTTCCTTATTTGTAAAATGAAGGGGTCACATCCAATGATTCCTAAGGTCCCTTCCAGGTCCAATAATAGAAGCTGAGAAGCTCTTGGTCATTAAATATGAATCTTAAGTGAATCAAAGGCATCTTAACAATGGACTTCCCAGTTCCACCAAGTGTTCCACACATAGTTACAACTAAAAATAAATCTGGAAGGGAATAAGAATTTATTAAGTATATGCTAGGCACCTTGCTAATAACTTTACAATTATCTCACTTGAGCCTCACAACTCTGGGGGGTGAGTGCTTTTATTATCCCCATTTTAGAGTTGAGGAAACTGAGGCAGTCAGAGATTCTGACTTTCCCAGGGTCACGGAGTTAGTAAGTATCTAAGTCTAAATTTGAATTCAGGTTTTCTTGACTTTGGGCTCAATGCTCTATCTACTGCCTTCAGATTCTGCCTGCCACTGTCCAAACTGCTTACATATTCTCTATCTCTATCCAGGTTCTCTTTCCCAGGTCCTGAGATGCCTATCCTGTTGCTTTTTCCACTATACCCCAGGAACCTTCAATAAGCAGTAATGCATGGCAGTCTTAGGGCTGGAAGTTAGAATCCAGATCAGCTCCAGGCTTTATAAATGGTTGCTTGTTACCACAACAGCTAAGGCCCCTCCCTTCCAGGGGACAGGCTGGTAAAGGTGATTGATAAGTCAGCAGGTGTCATTCCAAACCCATCTGCTCTGAGTAAAGGGTGCTCAGAGAGCTGCCTCACCCTCAGATGTGAAGCCATCAGGGCTGACGTGACCACCCATGTCACTGAGGTTTTCACTTCCTCTTACAAGTCAGGCATCCCAAGTGAGCTGACACCTCATGGCTTGAGTATGGAATGAAACAGGGCTAGAAATTCTGGTTGTGTCACAGTGAACGGAGGCGTGTCTATTTGGTTTTTAATTTTCTTTTTTCGTCTCTTGTAAAGATCGTCTTAATAGGTTTGATTCAACATTGGCTTATCACTGATAATGATTTATACATTAGTAACAGAACACTGGATCCTCCTCATAACCTAGCCCTGGGAATATACTGTAAATCCTCTATGAAGGATTTAGGAGAAAACTTTGACAAGAATAGAGGCAGTGAGATGGCCTACTGGACAGCCAGCCAGACTTCCAATCAGGAAAATCTGAGTTCAAATCTGGTCTCAGATGCTTATTAGCTATGTGACCCAAGGCAAGTCACCTAATCTTTCGATCTCAGTTTCCTCATCTATAAAATGTGGACAGTAATTCAGGGGTTGTGAGGATCAAATCAGAGTACACACACACACACACACACACACCTTGTAAACCTTAAAGTACTAAATGAATGATAGCTTTTATTAATAATAAGAAGAATCTCTCTCTATGGGAAGGCATGGAGGGATTGTTAACTGCATCTGTGGAGGTAGTGCCCACATTGCTGAAATCATAGATAATAATAATAATAATATTAATAATGATCTCTTAATTATTATATTGGGCAGCTAGGTAATACAGTGGATAAAGCACTGGGCCTGGAGTTAGGAAGACCTAAGTTCAAATCTGGCCTCAGACACTTACTAGCTGTGTGACCCTGGGAAAGACATACTTTTGTTTGCCTCATTTTCCTCATCTGTAAAATGAGCTGGAGATGGAAATGGCAAACCACTCCAATATCTTTGCCAAGAAAACCCCATATGGGGTCATGAAGAGTAAGACACAACTGAAAAAGTACTAACCAACAATTATTATATGATAAACTTTAATAGCTTTAAACTGTATGGAGACTTTTGGGACTTTAAGATTTGTAAAATGTTTTATATTCACGACCTCATTTGATCACAAGAACTTTATGATGTAAATAGTAGTATTATTCTTATTTTGCAGATGAGGAAACTGAGATATAGAGAAGTTAAGTGGCTTGCTGGTGGTGGTCATGTAACTAATTGAGTATAGGAGGCAAGATTTGAACCCAAGTCTCTCCTTACTCTAAGGTACCAAACAAGATACTTCCAAATATTAAATTTTTGGATGTGTTGCAAGATCCAACCCCCAAAATATGTGTGGTAGCTGGTTCATTTTGTTAGGTTTCAGGGACTTGTGTGTGTTACAATGTTGTCATGTGAGAGGTTTAGTGGAGTATGGTTTAATGGGCAAAGACCTTGATTGGGAATCAGTCAGTCAGCAAGCATTTACTAAGTACCTGCTATGCGCCAGTCACTATGTTAAGGGTTGGGGATATAAAGAAAGGTAAAAGACAGTCCCTGTTCTCAAGGAGCTCAGTCTAATGGGGAAGGCAACCATGTGTGTACACACACACACACACACAAACACACCTTGTTTATCTATCTATCTATCTATCTATCTATCTATCTATCTATCTATCTATCTATCT